>NC_092413.1:219536241-219786241 GCF_040894005.1 Engystomops pustulosus | reverse complement strand
TGTCCGATGATAATGCAATTTGCCGCGATTCACTAAGATCATGCGCCTGATATCCTGCATGTGTCGCTTCCCCACTCAGGTCCCCGGAGTTCACCTTCTTCTTCCTGGCGCATGTAAGTGCATTGTCCGTGTATAATGCGCTGTGTGGGGAGTCACTAAGATCCTGCGCATGATATCCTGCATGTGTCGCTTCCCCACTCAGGTCCCCGGAGTTCACCTTCTTCTTCCTGGCGCATGTAAGTGCATTGTCCGTGTATAATGAGCTGTGCGGGGAGTCACTAAGATCCTGCAATCATATCCTGCATGTGTCACTTCCCCGCTCAGGTCCCTGGAGTTCACCTTCTTCCTGGTGCATGTAAGTGCATTGTCCGTGTATAATGTGCTGTGCGGGGAGTCACTAAGATCGTGCGCCCGATATCCTGCATGTGTCGCTTCCCCGGTCAGGTCCCCGGAGTTCTCCTTCTTCCTGGTGCATGTAAGTGCATTGTCCGTGTATAATGTGCTGTGCGGGGAGTCACTAAGATCCTGCACCCGATATCCTGCATGTGTCACTTCCCTGCTCAGGTCCCTGGAGTTCACCTTCTTCTTCCTGGTGCATGTAAGTGCATTGTCTGTGTATAATGCGCTGTGTGGGGAGTCACTAAGATCCTGCGCCCGATATCCTGCATGTGTCGCTTCCCCGCTCAGGTCCCCGGAGTTCACCTTCTTCTTCCTGGTGTATGTAAGTGCATTGTCCGTGTATAATGTGCTGTGCGGGGAGTCACTAAGATCGTGCACCCGATATCCTGCATGTGTCGCTTCCCAGCTCAGGTCCCAGGAGTTCACCTTCCTCTTCCTGCTGCATGTAAGTGCATTGTCTGTGTATAATGCGCTGTGCGGGGAGTCACTAAGATCGTGCGCCCGATATCCTGCATGTGTCACTTCCCCGCTCAGGTCCCCGGAGTTCACCTTCTTCTTCCTGGTGCATGTAAGTGCATTGTCCGTGTATAATGAGCTGTGCGGGGAGTCACTAAGATCCTGCCCCCGATATTCTGCATGTGTCGCTTCCCCGCTCAGGTCCCCGGAGTTCACCTTCTTCTTCCTGGTGCATGTAAGTGCATTGTCCGTGTATAATGCGCTGTGCGTGGAGTCACTAAGATCCTGCCCCCGATATTCTGCATGTGTCGCTTCCCCGCTCAGGTCCCCGGAGTTCACCTTCTTCTTCCTGCTGCATGTAAGTGCATTGTCTTGCGACATAATTTAAATGTTAAATCCCGCGCTCAGTCCGAATCAGTAGGATTGTCCCACGGCACCGCCCCCCGATTTCTGATGCATGAAAATCCGTGCAACACAATTCCCTTCTGAATCCTTGTCCCAGCGTCGCGATTCCCTGAAAACGTCAGAAAACCCAATGGAAATGCGGCCGCAGGACCCTTAGTAAATAAGCCTCACTGTATCTGCTTAGTGTTTTTTGTGTTGAAGCCATATTAATAAATTCATAGGTCACAAAGCTCAGTAAAGATACTTTTTTATGAAAGGTGAAAACGTAAAGCCTTCATTGAATCCCTTAGGACTGAGGCTTTGTAAACAATACATCCATCTTGCTTCGAATTGAGCAATTGGCGGTCCAGATTTTCCTTTGTTTGGCCCATCTTCAGGGCATCAATTCCCCCAAACCGTAGATGATCAGTATTTCCGCCGTGTCTCAGGTGTATGTGCTCAGCCAGAGAGGTGTCCTTCCCAGTTCTCATGGTACTTGGGCAGAAATTCTCCTCCTAAATTCCGGGATCATTTTGCCTGCATAGATTTTTGGGCAGCTGCATTGTGCCACATATACAACTCCCATTATTTTGCAATTGATGTATTTGCGGATGTCATATCATCTGCCGGATTTTTAAAAATCTTTTATTCTTGGGACATATTTACAAATTGTACATGAGCCACATGGGTATGAACCTTTTAGGTAGTTCTGGAGCCTAGAGCTTCCATGCATCACTTTATCAGACAGATGGCTATGGACCAAAAACATCCCTGAGGTTTTTCCCCCTTCGAAAGGTTATGTTGGGGGTTGATGTAATAACTTCCTTCAAATCCTTATCCTCCCTCAGAAGGGGCCAAAAATCTTGTAGGATATTCATGACAAAGGGGACACAGAGGGGGAGAGAGGGGGGGGGCAACTTTTCCAGTAAAGGAGATTATTTGTGGAGGTTTGTTTCCGATAAATAGTGATGTGCAAGTTTCTATCGCATTGTCCACTAACACCCCAGGCATGCGCAGAGATGAAGTACAGGATGATGGACAGGTTCTAGGTCCATGCACCGGCGCTGTACACTATCCATCAAATACACTTTTTAAAAGTCTTAGGAAGTGTGTATGACGCTACCCAACCAGATCACAAAATTCCCCCGATATCCCTGTGATGGGATAATGAGGAGATCACTCCTCCGATTGGCACCAAGGGCGCATGATGTCATGATGCAATGTGTTTTAAAAGTACTTACCAGACTCGCTCGCCTCTTATACAGCCCGTTACCCCCTGAGGACGCCAAAATTTGGTGAAACATGTCGGGGTGGCTGTAATAGTGTCAATCCTTTTAATCAGCGTTAATAGGAAGTAGGGATCAGAATAGTGACTTGTATTATATGAAGTGTATCAGAAAGTATGTATGTTATAAGGAGATGATTATTATTATTTTGAAGATGATTATTAGTATTATTATTATTATTATGGAGATTATTATTATAAAGACTAACTTTTTAAGCATGTAATAAAGTTAAATTAAACGAATAAAAATGTATAAGACAAAGGGCTCATTCAGACGGGCGTTGGTGCTGCTCATCTGCACCATCCGTTTTTTTCACATATGGAAAAAAAGCTGATAGGTTTCTAACCTAATCATCTCCCTAATAATAATAGTAATAATAATCTCTGAGAAGATCCCTCTCTATATACCAGTGCATGGATCCTGTGTAACAGTGAAGCTCTTAGTTACAGAATCCTCCCATAGACAGGTGGAGTGTGGAGGTTGTGGGTTCAAATCCTGGGCAACACATTTTTTAATTGAATTAAACAGAGACTTTGGGGCTCATTTACTAAGGGTCCGAACGCCGCACTTTCCTCGGGTTTTCGCTATTATTTCCGTTTTGCACCTAATTGCCCCGGGATTTTGGCGCACATGATCGGATTTTGGCGCATAATCGCCGGCTTGCATGTGACAGAAATCGGGGGACGGGCTGTCGGACAACCCGACGGATTCGGACAAACCGCGGAATTTAAAAACACGGTTGTGTGCAAAATCAAGCACTCACATGCACTGGGAAGAAGCAGGTGAATTCCGGCGGACCTCGGCGCAGAAGCGACGGATGCAGGAACTCGGGCGCACAAGCTCCATGAATCGGGCAGACCCGAATCCTCACCGGACAATGCGCCACAGGATCGCGACAGGACCGGGTAAGTAAATCTGCCCCCTTGTGTCTGGAGAATCCCTGGTGGCGTAAAAAGCAGTGGGTGGAGTTGCTTTCTTTTAACTAAATGTCCTTCCTAGTGATAGTATAAAACATTCCATACCTTGTACTGGGAAGCTGGAAAAAAATCCAAATGTGGAACATTTGACAAAAAAAACCCCACAATTTTCTTTTTGGTCCTGTTTTTACAGCTTTTTCTGTGCGCTCCAGATGACACGTCCCTTTATTCTTTGAGTCGGGATAATCACGGGGATTTAGACAGGTTTTATTATGTTTTAGTAAATCTTTTCTGAGACCAATAACTTTTTTGTACATTTCTGTAAGTAACTGTTTAAGTGGGTGTGGCCACACAAGCTCCCTGATAGTGCTGGAGGAGCCAGGGACATGCCGGATAGTGCTGGAGGAGCCAGGGACATGTCAGATAGTGCTGGAGGAGCCAGAGACATGCCAGATAGTGCTGGAGGAGCCAGGGACATGCCGGATAGTGCTGGAGGAGCCAGGGACATGCCAGATAGTGCTGGAGGAGCCAGAGACACGCCGGATAGTGGTAGAGGAGCCAGGGACATGCCGGATAGTGCTGGAGGAGCCAAGGACACGCCAGATAGTGCTGGAGGAGCCAGGGACATGCCAGATAGTGCTGGAGGAGACAGGGACATGCCGGATAGTGCTGGAGGAGCCAGGGACATGCCGGATAGTGCTGGAGGAGCCAGGGACATGCCAGATAGTGCTGGAGGAGCCAGGGACATGCCGGATAGTGCTAGAGGAGCCAAGGACACGCCAGATAGTGCTGGAGGAGCCAGAGACACGGCGGATAGTGCTGGAGGAGCCAGGGACACGCCGGATAGTGCTGGTGGAGCCAGGGACATGCCAGATAGTGCTGGAGGAGCCAGGGACATGCCAGATAGTGCTGGAGGAGCCAGGGACATGCCAGATAGTTCTGGAGGAGCCAGGGACATGCCGGATAGTGCTGGAGGAGCCAGGGACATGCTGGATAGTGCTGGAGGAGCCAGGGACATGCCGGATAGTGCTGGAGGAGCCAGGGACATGCTGGATAGTGTTGGAGGAGCCAGGGACATGCTGGATAGTGCTGGAGGAGCCAGGGACATGCTGGATAGTGCTGGAGGAGCCAGGGACATGCCGGATAGTGCTGGAGGAGCCAGGGACATGCCGGATAGTGCTGGAGGAGCCAGGGACATGCCGGATAGTGCTGAAGGAGCCAGGGACATGCCCGATAGTGCTGGAGGAGCCAGGGACATGCCGGATAGTGCTGAAGGAGCCAGGGACATGCCAGATAGTGCTGGAGGAGCCAGGGACATGCTGGATAGTGCTGGAGGAGCCAGGGACATGCCAGATAGTGCTGGAGGAGCCAGGGACATGCTGGATAGTGCTGGAGGAGCCAGGGACATGCCAGATAGTGCTGGAGGAGCCAGGGGCATGCCGGATAGTGCTGGAGGAGTTGTAGGGCATAGGAGGGGAAACGGCTGAAAGTGCCAGAGCACAGCATACAGGTAGCCACCTATTGCTGTACCATCTTGCCATCCATTTATCTGACACGTTTCTGCTAGCATTCACAAGGGGGAGCCAGCTCATCAGGGGTGTAAACAGCGTAAGGGTGAAATCTATTTTTGGTTGTTTCTAAGAAATTAAGCCTGAATTTATTATACTCACACACATGAATAAAATAGCACTTCTATAAAATCAGCCCAAACAATATCCAATGACATCACTGCCCGACCCTGGGCGTCACTGTAAGGCTTCTTCCAGGGCATGTCCTTCAACTCTAATCCTCATATTGTGGCCCCTCTCATCTCCCCCTCATATTGTGGCCCTTGTCTTCTCCCTCTCATATTCTGACCCCTCTCATCTCCCCCTCATATTGTGGCCCTTGTCTTCTCCCCTTGAATTGTGGCCCCTCTCATCTCCCCCTCATATTGTGGTCTCTCATTTCTCTCCTAATATTGTGGCCCCTCTCATCTCCCCTCATATTATGGCCCCTCTCATCCACCCCTCATATTGTGGCCCCTGTCATCTCCTCCTCATATTGTGGCCCTTGTCTTCTCCCCCTCATATTGTGTACTCTCTCATCTCTCCCTCATATTGTGGCCTCTCTCATCTCCCCCTCATATCGTGTCCTCTTATCTCCCCCTCATATTGCCCAAGTGTTAAAAATGATAATCTTGGGTGCACACAAGTAATGAATCAATCCGAAACAGAAAAAAAGGTAAAAAATTTGCCAGAAACAGCCTGAGTGCAGTAACATGAAGTCCCTATAATGAAGCGATGGAGACTTTTTCACCTTATCTTTCATAGTGTTGATGCCTTTAGGCCCAGCGCCGGCATTGCTCGGGGTATAGGCTGGGATTGCCCCACAGTTCGGCTTGTTCTATCATTCTTAGAGGAGAATCCCACAACCAACAAGCAGTAGAACTATTATATATGATCATATGATATTGGTGATAAGTGATGAATTCACTAGAACAGGCCTGAGCTCGCTGCCGTTCTGTCTACATGATGAATTGACAGCGTGGTTCCACCAGAGGGCAGTACACCTCTGCTTTGTATTGATCTGAGTCGTTATATGATGTCACCTACTGGCGCTGTGTCACCTGAGAATCCCAGTAATCTCCAGTATGATAAAAACACATGTACTGGAAGTATAAGATTAAAGATGAGATTCTTATTAAATAATTATTATTAGATTCTTATTTAATGTAAACAGACACTGTGACAACTGGGAGGGATTAATGCAGAAACCTGAAAATATTACTGATCCAGAGCTACGTCCTGTAGATCTTTTATTTTATATAAAAGTAAAAAAACATAACAATACATAACACAAACCAAACATAATATACAATATATACAAAAGACAAAAAAAGAAGTGGAGCAGCACCGTGTATGAGAGACAATAAACCGGGTGCACGACTTCAGTAATGTTCAGACAGGAACCAAGGCAAGTCACGACCAGATGATGAAGCAGCACTCCGTATAAATCAAAGAAGTGTTTTTTTATTCCGCCATATTTATACCAAAAAAAACACTTCTTTGATTTATACGGAGTGCTGCTTCATCATCTGGTTGCAATACATACAAAATATATACAGTAACTTACCTGCTGGTCCAGCCACATTCACTCCTAGCAAAAACAATAACTTAAAATACACCGAAATGAATAAACACCAAATACCACAACCCCCACCCAACCGATTATCACATCCTAAACCAAACCAATAAACAAAGACAATTTTTTAAATATATAATAACAAACACAGAATACACACAACACTACACTAAACTAAATCCCTCGCCCGCACCCTCCCCTTCCCCCCAGACACTGGTCTAACGTCCAAAGTTTGCGTTAAATAGTCCAGACCAGTGCCCAGGGTCAGTTCATAAATCCCAAAATAACACCACCATCACCCCCCTCTCAACCTAACACTAGATCCCAAACCCCACTATATACAATATATACAATATATACAGTATTTACAACATAACATAAAGAAAACAGAATACAAATAAAATCTGAACAACATAAATACAAACCACATAAAGCCCAGGTTCGGCGCCTGCAAGCCCAACATCACTATAACCTCAGAACACAAAACAAAAATCTACAGTGTCAGCTTCAGCCCAACACCAGGAGAGGAGATGACAGACTAAGGGACACTAAAGGAGAACCCCCTCCAAAGGAGAGAGGCCCTCCCCATGCCCAGCCTCTCATACTCCAGAGAGCGCACCTTTACCAGGTCACCCAGAATGTTCCTAACCACCTCATCCTCCGGGAGGGTTTTACGATGTGTCGATACTAAGCACCGTGCGTTCACATAGCTCCCAACCGTCCCGATTTTGCCGGGACAGTCCCTTTTTTCTTACCTCTGCCCCGCGCCACAGGCAGCTGTCAGATTGTCACAATTTTCCCTCCAGGTCCCCATCTGTCTATATATGGTCTCCAGGGCTTCCCCAGGCACAAGCTCTTTATTTAATTAAATACATTTTTGCCCAGTCTGGGATACAAACCCTAGACCCTCTGCATTAGAGGTAGGAGCCTTTACCAACTGAGCTATGAGCCCAGTGATTATGTAGCTAAGGATATTTGGTAACTAAGAACTGTTATCTGCTACTGTTACACTGTGACACAGACTTAATGCCCTGATATATAGAGAGGAATCTTCTCAGAGGTTATCATTGTAATTATTGAGACAATTATTATTATTATACATTTTATTATTTTTATTAATATTGAGACGATTATTAATAATAGTAAAAATAATAATCATCATCATAATAATAATTATAATAATAATTGTCTCAATAATTACAATAATCTCTGAGAAGATCCCTCTCTATATACCGAGGCATTAAATCTGTGTCACAGTGTAACAGTAGCAGTGACAGTTCTTAGTTACCAAAATTCCTCAGCTAGATCATAGCTCAATTGGTAGAGGTGCTGTGTCACTATTGTTCATGGACTCTGCAGGTTTTAGGTTCATATCCCAATCAGATTAAAAAAAAATATTATTATTGAGATGATTTTTATTATTATAATATGATTAAAATTTGGGGCATGGCCAGGAAGTGATTGGGGTGTGGCTTAGGGTGTGCCGCCATTTTATCCCTCTTTCCCTTTCACAAATGTTGGGACCTAACCTGCCAACCCGGGCCAATTGATGGAAGAGCCCACCCGGTTGTACACCTCTGTGTTGTAGGGGCACTGAAGCAGGAAGTGGTCCATGCTCTCCAGCAGGCCACCGCACTCCTCCCGGGGACAACCCCTTTCCTCAGAGCTCCTACACTTCAGATTGTCCCTCACACACAGTTTTCCATGGAAGCAGCGCCAAGTCACGTCCCAAAACTTCAAGGGGATCCTGATGGAATTCAATAGACCTAAACCAACCCCCAGATCCCGACTTGGGCAATCCCTGAGGGCCAGAGGCTTCTGGAAATGGGTCAACAGAACCCTTTTGTCAAGGACTTTCCTCGACATGGTCCTGATCTCCCACATTCCCAGACCCCACCGGCGAATCACCTTCAGAACCGGGGTAGCGTAAGCCGGAAGATGCCCATGCGGTGTGCGAAGATCCTTCACTTGTCCTCCTGTCTCCCATTCCTGGAAGAAAGGCTGAAACCATCCCCTGCAGGAGTATACCCACGGAGGAGCCCTCTCTTTCCAGAGGTTTGCTACATTGATTTTAAGAAAGGTATTCACACCACAGGGTTGACCATACACAACCCTCCTTGTCTCCTCGTGCGGTAAGTAACCTCCCTCTTGATTAGGTTCAGCCTATTCCCCCATAACAGCTGGAAGAACAGACTGTA
Source organism: Engystomops pustulosus (assembly GCF_040894005.1). Lineage (NCBI taxonomy): Eukaryota > Metazoa > Chordata > Amphibia > Anura > Leptodactylidae > Engystomops > Engystomops pustulosus. The sequence continues at coordinate 219,777,478 of NC_092413.1, read as the reverse complement.
CACCCGAGTCCAGAGGGGTTCTGGCAACATGCACACACTGCCCAGATATATCAGCAATGGGAGCAGGTAAGTTTTGATCAGATTAACCCTTTCTCTGAGGGTCAAAGACCAACCCTTCCACTGGTCCACCCTCTGAGCGGCGATCTTAAGCCTGCCGTCCCAGTTTTGCATGGGGTAATCCCCCTGGCCAAATTCGATGCCGAGAACTTTGGCAGAGTCTTGGGGCCCTGGCAGAGTGTCCGGGAGATCAAAGCCTGGACCTCCCTCTCCCAGCCAGAGACTCTCACACTTATCCCGGTTGATCTTAGACCCAGAAGCCTCCGAGGAGCGGTCAACCTCTGACATCACCCATTGCGCCTCCCCTCCCGAGGACACAAAAACGGTGACATCATCGGCATACGCTACCACCCTCAGAGTGGCTTCCGGTGCCGCTCGGTCCATCCCAACTCCCACATCCTAAATCCTGTATTATACCCCAGAGCTGCACTCACTATTAAATGTATATATTTTTATATATTAACCTCTCTGTGTTATTCGGGAAGCTCAGGGATGTCTTAGTGATATCTACTTTATTTTCTGCACTTCTCGATAGTCTTCATTGTCTTCCTGTTCTTCTATTCATGAAGCAGAAAGCTCTGGATGAGATGTAGGGGGCGCTGTAGGCTTCTTCTGTATCTATATTGTGCGGGGCTTAAATCAAGTATTTACTGAGATGAAGACGTTACGTCTCGTGTCCTCAGATTCTTGGTCTGTAAATAATTCACTGCTCAGCGCTCCGCACAGGGTTATTGTATAATTCATGGGCGATCTCACTGGGCACGATGCCAACCCTGCCATCCACCGCACTGTAATCACTGCCAAGAGTGCAGCAAGATTTATTATCCAGTGTAGAGTGTAAGCTCTTATGGGCAGGGTCCTCTCTCCTGTAGAGTGTAAGCTCTTATGGGCAGGGTCCTCTCTCCTGTAGAGTGTAAGGTCTTATGGTCAGGGTCCCCCCACCTGTAGAGTGTAAGCTCTTATGGGCAGGATCCTCTCTCCTGTAGAGTGTAAGCTCTTATGGGCAGGATCCTCTCTCCTGTAGAGTGTAAGCTCTTATGGGCAGGGTCCTCTCTCCTGTAGAGTGTAAGCTCTTATGGGCAGGGTCCTCTCTCCTGTAGAGTGTAAGCTCTTATGGGCAGGGTCCTCTCTCCTGTAGAGTGTAAGCTCTTATGGGCAGGATCCTCTCTCCTGTAGAGTGCAAGCTCTTATGGGCAGGGACCTCTCTCCTGTAGAGTGTAAGCTCTTATGGACAGGGTCCTCTCTCCTGTAGAGTGTAAGCTCTTATGGACAGGGTCCTCTCTCCTGTAGAGTGTAAGCTCTTATTGGCAGGGTCCTCTCTCCTGTAGAATATAAGCTCTTATGGGCAGGGTCCTCTCTCCTGTAGAGTGTAAGCTCTTATGGGCAGGGTCCTCTCTCCTGTAGAGTGTAAGCTCTTATGGGCAGGATCCTCTCTCCTGTAGAGTGCAAGCTCTTATGGGCAGGGACCTCTCTCCTGTAGAGTGTAAGCTCTTATGGACAGGGTCCTCTCTCCTGTAGAGTGTAAGCTCTTATGGACAGGGTCCTCTCTCCTGTAGAGTGTAAGCTCTTATTGGCAGGGTCCTCTCTCCTGTAGAATATAAGCTTTTATGGGCAGGGTCCTCTCTCCTGTAGAATATAAGCTCTCATGGGCAGGGTCCTCTCTCCTGTAGAGTGTAAGCTCTTATAGGCAGGGACCTCTCTCCTGTAGAGTGTCAGCTCTTATGGGCAGGGACCTCTCTCCTGTAGAGTATAAGCTCTTATGGGCAGGGACCTCTCTCCTATAGAGTGTAAGCTCTTATGGGCAGGGACCTCTCTCCTATAGAGTGTAAGCTCTTATGGGCAGGGTCCTCTCTCCTGTAGAGTGTAAGCTCTTATGGGCAGGGTCCTCTTTCCTGTAGAGTGTAAGCTCTTATGGGCAGGGTCCTCTCTCCTGTAGAGTGTAAGCTCTTATGGGCAGGGTCCTCTCTCCTGTAGAGTGTAAGCTCTTATGTGCAGGATCCTCTCTCCTGTAGAGTGTAAGCTCTTATGGGAGGGTCCTCTCTCCTGTAGAGTGTAAGCTCTTATGGGCAGGGTCCTCTCTCCTGTAGAGTATAAGCTCTTATGGGCAGGGACCTTTCTCCTGTAGAGTGTAAGCTCTTATAGGCAGGGTCCTCTCTCCTGTAGAGTGTAAGCTCTTATGTGCAGGATCCTCTCTCCTGTAGAGTGTAAGCTCTTATGGGCAGGGTCCTCTCTCCTGTAGAGTGTAAGCTCTTATGGGCAGGGTCCTCTCTCCTGTAGAGTGTAAGCTCTTATGGGCAGGGTCCTCTCTCCTGTAGAGTGTAAGCTCTTATGTGCAGGATCCTCTCTCCTGTAGAGCGTAAGCTCTTATGGACAGGATCCTCTCTCCTGTAGAGGCTAAGCTCTTATGTACAGGGTCCTCTCTAGTACAGTGTATAAGCTCTTATGGGCATTATAGCAGTATTTGTGTTTTTGGTGACACCATTTCCTTCCACCAGATGGAGCTACACTGCTGTTTACAAGATATTGTTTATATGTACATGTTCAGATGTAGCAGAGCCGAATGTGTATTTGAACTGAACCTTATACATGAATGTGTGTGTGTATATCTGCGTGTCCCGCAGCACACATAGATATACACACAACACATTCATGTACAGACTTGATTTTACTATTAGGTTCAGTTCAATGTCACATTCAGCTCTGCTACATCTGAAGTGTCATGCGCCTGGCTCTGCACTGAGCAGATGGCAGTGCCCGCTCTGCTTTGCCCACGTTCTTTTGCTGTATTTGCCACCTGTTCCCTCGGCGTTCAGCTCTGACTTCAGATATTTACTTTATATCCCAATATTCTGCTCCATCTGCTAGAAGACGGCCTGAAGGGGTCCATTTCTTATCCATGACTACTGTCCCCCAAAATATGACCTAGAAGTAGTGATGCCATTTGACCCCCTGTATAATGTTAGCACCCTTTGTATGATGCAGATGTGATGACAGCATCTCCCAGCTTCGGAGTCACACACAGCCACCAAGGAAAGTTAGGAGAAGGGGCGACACAAAGGGGCGCTGATAAATGACGGTGCACATGAAAGGGTGGGATACAGAGAGAAAGAAAACATTATCCTATGTGGGGGCCTCTAAGTGGGGCGCTTTCTCCTTAACACTGTGTATAGGGGGCGCTATCTCCCTGACATTGTGTATAGGGGGCACTATCTCCCTGACACTGTGTATAGGGGGCACTATCTCCCTGACACTGTGTATAGGGGGCGCTATCTCCCTGACACTGTGTATAGGGGGCGCTATCTCCCTGACACTGTGTATATGGGGCGCTATCTCCCTGACACTATGTATAGGGGGCGCTATCCTCCTGACACTGTGTATATGGGGCGCTATCTCCCTGACACTGTGTATAGGGGGCGCTATCTCCCTGACACTGTGTATGGGGGGGGGCGCTATCTCCCTGACATTGTGTATGGTGGGCGCTATCTCCCTGACACTGTGTATAGGGGGCGATATCTCCCTGACACTGTGTATAGGGGGCGCTATCTCCCTTACACTGTGTATAGGGGGCGCTATCTCCCTGACACTGTGTATAGGGGGCCCTATCTCCCTGATACTGTGTATAGGGTGCGCTATCTCCCTGACACTGTGTATAGGGTGCGCTATCTCCCTGACATTGTGTATGGTGGGCGCTATCTCCCTGACACTGTGTATAGGGGGCGCTATCTCCCTGACACTGTGTATAGGGGGCGCTATCTCCCTGACACTGTGTATAGGGTGCGCTATCTCCCTGACACTGTGTATAGGGTGCGCTATCTCCCTGACACTGTGTATAGGGGGCGCTATCTCCCTGACAGTGTGTATAGGGGGCGCTATCTCCCTGACATTGTGTATGGTGGGCGCTATCTCCCTGACACTGTGTATAGGGTGCGCTATCTCCCTGACACTGTGTATAGGGGGCGCTATCTCCCTGACAGTGTGTATAGGGGGCGCTATCTCCCTGACATTGTGTATGGTGGGCGCTATCTCCCTGACACTGTGTATAGGGGGCGCTATCCCCCTGACATTGTGTATAGGGGGCGCTATCTCCCTGACACTGTGTATAGGGTGCGCTATCTCCCTGACACTGTGTATAGGGGGCGCTATCTCCCTGACACTGTGTATAGGGTGCGCTATCTCCCTGACACTGTGTATAGGGGGCGCTATCTCCCTGACATTGTGTATGGTGGGCGCTATCTCCCTGACACTGTGTATAGGGGGCGCTATCTCCCTGACACTGTGTATAGGGGGCGCTATCTCCCTGACACTGTGTATAGGGGGCGCTATCTCCCTGACACTGTGTATAGGGTGCGCTATCTCCCTGACACTGTGTATAGGGGGCGCTATCTCCCTGACACTGTGTATAGGGGGCGCTATCTCCCTGACACTGTGTATAGGGGGCGCTATCTCCCTGACACTGTGTATAGGGGGCGCTTTCTCCCTGACACTGTGTATAGGGGGCGCTATCTCCCTGACACTGTGTATAGGGGGCGCTATCTCCCTGACACTGTGTATAGGGGGCCCTATCTCCCTGACACTGTGTATAGGGGGCGCTTTCTCCTTAACACTGTGTCTAGGGGGCGCTATCCCCCTGACACTGTGTATGGGGGGTGCTATCCCCCTGACACTGTGTATAGGGGGCGCTATCTCCATGATACTGTGTATAGGGGGCGCTATCTCCCTGACACTGTGTATAGGGGGCGCTATCTCCATGATACTGTGTATAGGGGGCGCTATCTCCCTGACACTGTGTATAGGGGGCGCTATCTCCCTGACACTATGTATAGGGGGCGCTATCTCCCTGACACTGTGTATGGGGGGCGCTATCTCCCTGACACTGTGTATGGGGGGCGCTTTCTCCCTGACACTGTGTATGGGGGGCGCTATCTCCCTGACACTGTGTATGGGGGGCGCTTTCTCCCTGACACTGTGTATGGGGGGCGCTATCTCCCTGACACTGTGTATGGGGGGCGCTATCCCCCTGACACTGTATATAGGGGGCGCCATCTCCCTGACACTGTGTATAGGGGGCGCTATCTCCCTGACAGTGTGTATAGGGGGCGCTATCTCCCTGACACTGTGTATAGGGGGCGTTATCCTCCTGACACTGTGTATAGGGGGCGCTATCTCCCTGACACTGTGTATAGGGGGCACTATCTCCCTGACACTGTGTATGGGGGGGGGGCGCTATCTCCCTGACATTGTGTATAGGGGGCGCTATCTCCCTGACACTGTGTATAGGGGGCGCTATCTCCCTGACACTGTGTATGGGGGGGGGCGCTATCTCCCTGACACTGTGTATAGGGGGCGCTATCTCCCTGACACTGTGTATAGGGGGAGCTATCTCCCTGACACTGTGTATAGGGGGCGCTATCTCCCTGACATTGTGTATAGGGGGGAGCTATCTCCCTGACACTGTGTATAGGGTGCGCTATTTCCATGATACTGTGTATAGGAGGCGCTATCTCCCTGACATTGTGTATAGGAGGCGCTATCTCCCTGACACTATGTATAGGGGGGGCTATCTCCCTGACACTGTGTATAGGGGGGGGCTATCCCCCTGACATTGTGGGGGTCATTTACTAAGGGCCTGAATCGCTTTTTTTCGTCGTGTTTCCCGAAAATTACTGAATTGTGCTGAATTGCCCCGGGTTTTTGGCGCACAAGATCCTGATTGTGGTGCATCGACGCCAACATGCACGCGACAGAAATGGGGGGGAGTGGTTTCCGGAAAACCTGATGGATTCGGAAAAAGCGCAGAATTTTTTTAAAAAAATGTGTCGCTTGACACGCGCTTACCTGCACTCAGGAATAGCATGGTGAACTCCAGTGAACTCTGACGGACTGCAGCGCAGCAGCGACACCTGGTGGACATCGGGCGCACTACCTTAGTGAATCGCCGGAAGACCCGGATCCTCGTCGGAGAACGCGCCGCTGGATCGCCAATGGACCGGGTAAATAAATCTGCCCCTGTGTCATCTGATCCGAGCAGCCAACAGCAGAGGAGAGGGGAGGAGGGGCGGTTTGTGGGAAAAGGAAAGGGGAGGAGCCAAGCAATCGCAGGGGGGAGAGGAAGCGATGAGTGACGCTATTGACAGAGCCCATGTCATGTACGGGCGTGGCCGCTATCAAATGCCGGCGCTGTAGCTGATATGATACATCTCCCCTCAGTGTCCAAACTTAGGCAAAAATCCACTTATTTGTCACAATGGGGCAGATTTACTTACCCGGTCCATGCGCGATCCAGCGGCGCGTTCTCTGGGGTGGATTCGGGTCCGGCCGGGATTCATTAAGGCAGTTCCTCCGTCAGTCCACCAGGTGGCGCTGCTGTGCTGAAAAGCATCGGAACGCACTGGAATACACCGAGCCGGGCTGAGTGAAGATAAGTGCAAGCTCCGCGACACATTTTTTGTTTTAAATGGGGCGGTTTTTCCGAATCTGTCGGGTTTTCGTTCGGCCACGCCCCCCAATTTCCGTCGCGTGCATGCCAGCGCCGATGCGCCACAATCCGATCGCGCACCCCAAAATCCCGGGGCAATTCAGGGGAAATCGGCACAAATCGGAAATATTCGGGTAACACGTTGGGAAAACGCGAATCGGACCCTTAGTAAATGACCCCCAATGTGCCCAATGGCAATTTCAATGAAATCTTCTACAGGTATATAAGGTTTTTTAGCAGAAGGCACTTAGCACCCGGCTCTTGGCACTTCTCGCACATGTGCATTATATACTACACTTGTGATGTCATCGGCTCTCAGAGGCAGGGGGAGGAGGCCAGCGAAAGAGGAGGTGCGCATAATTATAATTCCGCGCACTGCCGGATGTAAGCTATGAATCGGGGGTAGTGCATGAGCTTCATTTGAATACAGGCAGTCCCCGGGATACATACAAGTGGGTCCATTGGTTTGTTCTTAAGTTGAATTTTTATGTAAGTGGAAACTGTATATTTTATAATTGTAGATCCAGACACATTTTATTTTTTGCTCCAGTGACAATTGGAGTAAAAAATTTTTTGCTGTAATGGGACCAAGGATTATCAATAAAGCTTCATTACAGACACTTTACAGCTTTACATTCATTACAATGAGCTGCCATGTAGCCTCGGGTCAAACGAAGACCCAAGGCTACCATGGCAACCAATCTATGCCCCCCGATGACGTTCGGGGGAGCGACGATCATAATAAAGATGGCGGCGCCGGCAGCAATGAAAGGGTTAATAGCCGCAATCGGTGCAAGCACCGACTGCAGTTATTAGTGGTGGGTGTTTGCTGCAATATGCAACAACCCCCAACCTTCTATGAAGAGGACTCAGCCCGTGAGCCCTCTTCATACATTTCCTGTACCTCTGCACCGTAGAGCTACGGCGCAGAGCGTAAAGGGGTTAAAAGCTAGTTACATTTTTATTGATTTTATGTTGTTGTTGAAGGACATACGGTCTGAAACGCGTAAGTTCCTCCTAATTTTCGTTTCATCTGGGTCGTTAGGTCAGAAGCTAGAAGGGTAGGAGGCCACTTTGGGGAGAAGATTTACCCCTGGGTCACTTCTAGTGTATTTAACTAGTCCCCGGCAGATTATGTGGGAGGCCTCTGATGGTAGCGGCAGGCCAGGGACACACAGAGTAGAACAGAGATTCTTAAACAACTCAGGGTTCCTTTTATTATTAGGCTTCAAAAACAGCAGCAAAACAGCAGCAAAACAGCAGCAAAACAGCAGCAAAACAGCAGCAAAACAGCAGCAAAACAGCAGGCTGGCGATAACTCTTTCCATTTGAGCATCAGTGACTTGTGGGAGTGTCAGCATGGACCAGTGGTGAGCCTCGTTGGGAAGAATCTCCTATGGAGGCAGGTTGGCTCTGCTGCATCAGCAACACTGCAGAAATCAGAAGTCTAAGACAAAGACATCTCAGGAACAATAATAATAATAATAGGCAGAGCCTATATTTATAGGTTTGTTCTCCAGATACTCTGAGTTGCCTACCAATTACAAGCCTGGTAACTTGCAGAAAGACACGTTAAAGGGCACCTACCACCACAAATCTACCTATAAAGGTAGATCGGATGGTAGGTGAATCAATGGGACGTGAGGATAGCCCTTTTAAGGGCTAATCCTCACGTCCCCGCACTTTTTTGTAAACTTTTATTACCCTAATATGTTAATTTTGTTACGCGGCTACTTGGGCGTGGAGTAGCCGCTTCTGAGATTACACGAGGCGGCTACTCCACGCCCCGGTAGCCTCTTTTCCCCTCCAGTCACCATGTTCGGCGCGCAGATGCTCGTAGCTGCGCGCCCTCGTCCGCCGATCCTGCCGTCTGCGCATGCGCAGAACAGCAGGCCCGCGCCTGCGCGGTCACTGCTCCGAAGCCGGGGCTGCACAGGCACGGGCCTGCTGTTCTGCGCATGCGCAGACGGCAGGATCGTCGGACGAGGGCGCGCAGCTGAACATGGTGAGTAGGAGGGGTAAAGTGGCTACTGGGGCGTGGAGTAGCCGCCTCGTGTAACCTCAGATGCGGCTACTCCACGCCCAAGTAGCCGCATAACAAAATTAACAATTAATTAGGGTAATAAAAGTTTACAAAAAAGTGCGGGGACGTGAGGATTAGCCCTTAAAAGGGCTATCCTCACGTCCCATTGTTTCACCTACCACCCGATCTACCTTTATAGATAGATTTGTGGTGGTAGGTTTCCTTTAACACAAACATAATGTAAATAAACATTAACCCTTTGGTTAACAGACATGCATTTAAACATAATACACTGTAATTCCCTATTTCAGCCACTTGGTGATAGCATGATACAAGCTTACAAAAGGGAATGACATAGGGCAGTGGTGGCGAACCTATGGCACGGGTGCCAGAGGTGGCACTCAGAGCACTCTCTGTGGGCACCCAGGCCATCACCCCAGCACAGAGTTTCCATACAGGACTTAAAACCTCCTCCTGCAGTCCCTGGCCACCCAGGATGTGCTGTGATCAGGACTATTTTAAAGCTATACATCCTTAGCTGTCTGGGTCTGCAGGAGGAGCAAGGAGGTGCAGACAAGGCTGTGTTATTATTGGAGCTCCTGCTATGGGCCCCACAGTTCTTTCTGTTCAGGGGACCCTGGAGGGAAGCTACAATGATAATCTGAATTTCTCCTCTTTCTTTCAACCGTATTGGTGTCCTCAGGACGCCAATACAATTAAAAGCCGTGACAAAACAGGTAGAAAAATGTTACTTCTTAAATTGCTATGTTGGCACTTTGCATTTAAATAAGTGGGTTTTGGTTGTAGTTTGGGCACTCGGCCTCTAAAAGGTTCGCCATCACTGACATAGGGTAATTAAATGGTCCCGAGTGTGAATGAGGCCCTGAATAAGTGACATAGCATGATACTTATATGATACTCATAGCATGAGTTGGAGACTAATGGGGTGATCAGTTTCACAAGCCCCAACAGTTTATTTCATAATGGCCCAACTCCAGGACATTACATCTCCATGATTCTTTACTGTAAGAGCTTTTCATCTATGGAGCAGTATAACCCATGAGATGCTTCTTTACCCTAAAAGCAGGGAATCAGGAGAACAGGTTCTTTACTGAGAGCATTGGATGTGTTGTATAGCTAAGCAAAGGGACTGATTCTTCATGGTAACAGCTGGGAATATGGGGACTATTCTACATTTTTTTAGCTGTAAAACCAATGGTCATGTAAAGATGTCTTCCTGTAACAGCGGTGAATCTGTGGAGCTGGTTACAGCAGTTCTTCTTGTTCCCATACATGGTTGTACCTTCTCCATCTCTGGGTTGAATTTCGCATACAGACTTCTTTTCATCCAAGCAGTCATACCCCCCCCCCCTCCATACTCCCCCATGACGGACTCTCCCCGTAGTATTTCCAGACAATTGCTCAGCCGGTCTCATACGTGTTACACTTTAACCCTCTGTAATTACAGACAATATTGTTGTGTAACCTACAAATGGCGGCGTATCTTGTGGAAGGCTTCTCCAGATGGGCGCGGGACCTCGGGGGAGATCTTCATATTAATAACACAGATGGTCCAGCGCCACCGGCGGGCAACGAAGGGATCATATTGGCATCCAAGAAAACTAAGTTTAGCTGTTTTGTTGTAGCATCCCGACCCATTGGCTCAGATTCCTAGAGATGGAGACGGGGGGCTTCCGGCTGGGATCAGGATTGGCTGCCGAGGTCCATGTGGAGGTGCCAACATTTTTTTCCGAAATATTTTTATTCTTGCCTTAGTAGAGTCCGGATAGAAGTGTGAGATGTACAGATCTTCCAGATTTATTAACCACTGTGAGATGTCTCAGCCGCATTATACATACAGGGGACAGGGCATCGCTGGCACCGCCTGGTACGGCGGCCTGGTCACTCATGGATGTAATAATGTGTAACTTTCTTTCCTGGAGAGCGCGTGTCACTAAGGAGCACCCGGCAGCTATGTGTGATGTGACAGTCTGCTAACCTCCCCTGACACATAGTGGCTGCTGTCTCCAGCGCACATGGCACAGGCTGGTGCCTGGCACACACAGCGCTGCCCGCAGCAAGGTCCTTACACCTCCCTGCACAGCCACTCACTACAGACACAGGAATATTCCACTCCAGCACCGGCGGCCTCTATATATAGTGTCTAGACTGGATATAGAGGAGCCGACACAAGTGTATTAACCCTATCACTGCTCCAGGCTGCTATTAGTGATTATTATAGGGGTGGTGACACTGCACAAAGAGGAAATGCAGAATGCCACTGGTTATAGGGCAGGGATCGGGAACCTATGGGCCGTGATCCAGATGTGGCTCTTCTGATGGCTGCATCTGGCTCGCGAGCAATAAGTTCTTAAATAAATGTGTCTAAGACACACACACCGCTGATCACTGGACGCAGGTAGCAGGGGTACGCAGGTACAGGAAAAATCGGCGCAAAACGGAAAAATTTACGTAACCCGCCAGTAAAACGCGATTCGGGCCCTTAGTAAATTACCCCCATTGAGGTTGACAGAGACCTTGTGACATTGGGGCCCACAGAGCTGTAAGCTGCATGGTCCTGAGTTGATGGTAAAGGAAGGGTTTATTAGTGGTAAATGTCAGACATGGAGGCAGTCGATTCCAAATCACATTTCTTTATTCGGATTCCACAATCCAACACAGAAATATAGTAGAGCAGGATCTGTCTGGTAGCAAACAGAGCTTAGGTACAGCTGGCTGTCTGGTAGCAGGCAAAACTAAGGTAGAACAGCATCTGTTTAGCAGCAGACAGGGCTCCCTGCTTGGTACCATCCCTGGTAGCAGGCAGGCCTGAGGTAGGACTGGATCTGTATGGTAGGGGGCAGGGCTGAGGTAGGGCTGGATCTGTATGGTAGAGGGCAGGGCTGAGGTAGGGCTGGATCTGTATGGTAGGGGGGAAGGGCTGAGGTAGGGCTGGATCTGTGTGGTAGCAGGCAGGGCTAAGGTAGGCCTGGATTTGTATGGTAGCAGGCAGGACTGAGGTAGGACTGGATTTGTATGGTAGCAGGCAGGACTGAGGTAGGACTGGATCTGTCTGGTAGCAGGCAGGGCTGAGGTAGGACTGGATCTGTATGGTAGGGGGCAGGGCTGATGCAGGACTGGAGCTCCCTGGTAGCAGGCAGGGCTGAGGTAGGACTGGATTTGTATGGTAGCAGGCAGGACTGAGGTAGGACTGGATCTGTATGGTAGCAGGCAGGGCTGAGGTAGGACTGGATCTGTATGGTAGGGGGCAGGGCTGATGCAGGACTGGAGCTCCCTGGTAGCAGGCAGGGCCGAGGTAGGGCTGGATCTGTATGGTAGCAGGCAGGGCTGAGGAAGGGCTGGATCTGTATGGTAGCAGGCAGGGCTGAGGTAAGGCTGGATCTGTATGGTAGCAGGCAGGGCTGATGCAGGACTGGATCTGTATGGTAGCAGGCAGGACTGAGGTAGGGCTGGATCTGTCTGGTAGCAGGCAGGGCTGAGGTAAGGCTGGATCTGTATGGTAGCAGGCAGGCCTGAGGTAGGACTGGATCTGTCTGGTAGCAGGCAGGCCTGAGGTAGGACTGGATCTGTATGGTAGCAGGCAGGGCTGAGGTAGGACTGGATCTGTATGGTAGCAGGCTGGGCTGAGGTAGGACTTGATCTGTCTGGTAGCAGGCAGGCCTGAGGTAGGACTGGATCTGTCTGGTAGCAGGCAGGGCTGAGGTAAGGCTGGATCTGTATGATAGCAGGCAGGCCTGAGGTAGGACTGGATCTGTCTGGTAGCAGGCTGGGCTGAGGTAGGACTTGATCTGTCTGGTAGCAGGCAGGGCTGAGGTAGGACTGGATCTGTATGGTAGCAGGCAGGGCTGAGGTAGGGCTGGATCTGTATGGTAGCAGGCTGGGCTGAGGTAGGACTGGATCTGTCTGGTAGCAGGCTGGGCTGAGGTAGGGCTGGATCTGTATGGTAGCAGGCTGGGCTGAGGTAGGACTTGATCTGTCTGGTAGCAGGCAGGCCTGAGGTAGGACTGGATCTGTCTGGTAGCAGGCTGGGCTGAGGTAGGACTTGATCTGTCTGGTAGCAGGCAGGGCTGAGGTAGGACTGGATCTGTATGGTAGCAGGCTGGGCTGAGGTAGGACTTGATCTGTTTGGTAGCAGGCAGGCCTGAGGTAGGACTGGATCTGTATGGTAGCAGGCTGGGCTGAGGTAGGACTTGATCTGTTTGGTAGCAGGCAGGCCTGAGGTAGGACTGGATCTGTATGGTAGCAGGCTGGGCTGAGGTAGGACTTGATCTGTCTGGTAGCAGGCAGGCCTGAGGTAGGACTGGATCTGTCTGGTAGCAGGCTGGGCTGAGGTAGGACTTGATCTGTCTGGTAGCAGGCAGGGCTGAGGTAGGACTGGATCTGTATGGTAGCAGGCAGGGCTGAGGTAGGGCTGGATCTGTCTGGTAGCAGGCAGGGGTGAGGTAGGACTGGATCTGTTTGGTAGCAGGCAGGGATGAGGTAGGGCTGGATCTGTCTGGTAGCAGGCAGGGCTGAGGTAGGGCTGGATCTGTCTGGTAGCAGGCAGGGCTGAGGTAGGACTGGATCTGTATGGTAGCAGGCAGGGCTGAGGTAGGGCTGGATCTGTATGGTAGCAGGCTGGGCTGAGGTAGGACTTGATCTGTCTGGTAGCAGGCAGGCCTGAGGTAGGACTGGATCTGTCTGGTAGCAGGCTGGGCTGAGGTAGGACTTGATCTGTCTGGTAGCAGGCAGGGCTGAGGTAGGACTGGATCTGTATGGTAGCAGGCAGGGCTGAGGTAGGGCTGGATCTGTATGGTAGCAGGCTGGGCTGAGGTAGGACTTGATCTGTCTGGTAGCAGGCAGGCCTGAGGTAGGACTGGATCTGTCTGGTAGCAGGCTGGGCTGAGGTAGGACTTGATCTGTCTGGTAGCAGGCAGGGCTGAGGAAGGACTGGATCTGTATGGTAGCAGGCAGGGCTGAGGTAGGGCTGGATCTGTATGGTAGCAGGCTGGGCTGAGGTAGGACTTGATCTGTCTGGTAGCAGGCAGGCCTGAGGTAGGACTGGATCTGTCTGGTAGCAGGCTGGGCTGAGGTAGGACTTGATCTGTCTGGTAGCAGGCAGGGCTGAGGTAGGACTGGATCTGTATGGTAGCAGGCAGGGCTGAGGTAGGGCTGGATCTGTATGGTAGCAGGCTGGGCTGAGGTAGGACTTGATCTGTCTGGTAGCAGGCAGGCCTGAGGTAGGACTGGATCTGTCTGGTAGCAGGCTGGGCTGAGGTAGGACTTGATCTGTCTGGTAGCAGGCAGGGCTGAGGTAGGACTGGATCTGTATGGTAGCAGGCAGGGCTGAGGTAGGGCTGGATCTGTCTGGTAGCAGGCAGGGGTGAGGTAGGACTGGATCTGTTTGGTAGCAGGCAGGGCTGAGGTAGGGCTGGATCTGTCTGGTAGCAGGCAGGGCTGAGGTAGGGCTGGATCTGTATGGTAGCAGGCAGGCCTGAGGTAGGACTGGATCTGTCTGGTAGCAGGCAGGGGTGAGGTAGGACTGGATCTGTCTGGTAGCAGGCTGGGCTGAGGTAGGACTTGATCTGTCTGGTAGCAGGCAGGGCTGAGGTAGGACTGGATCTGTATGGTAGCAGGCAGGGCTGAGGTAGGGCTGGATCTGTCTGGTAGCAGGCAGGGGTGAGGTAGGACTGGATCTGTTTGGTAGCAGGCAGGGCTGAGGTAGGGCTGGATCTGTCTGGTAGCAGGCAGGGCTGAGGTAGGGCTGGATCTGTCTGGTAGCAGGCAGGGCTGAGGTAGGGCTGGATCTGTCTGGTAGCAGGCAGGGGTGAGGTAGGACTGGATCTGTTTGGTAGCAGGCAGGGCTGAGGTAGGGCTGGATCTGTCTGGTAGCAGGCATGGCTGAGGTAGGGCTGGATCTGTCTGATAGCAGGCAGGGCTGAGGTAGGGCTGGATCTGTCTGGTAGCAGGCAGGGCTGAAGTAGGACGGGATTTGTATGGTAGCAGGCAGGCCTGAGGTAGGGCTGGATCTGTCTGGTAGCAGGCAGGGGTGAGGTAGGGCTGGATCTGTCTGGTAGCAGGCAGGGGTGAGGTAGGGCTGGATCTGTCTGGTAGCAGGCAGGGGTGAGGTAGGGCTGGATCTGTCTGGTAGCAGGCAGGGGTGAGGTAGGGCTGGATCTGTCCCTTGGACTTAAAGCTGGTCAGGTTGGGGATAAACCGTATGTTCTCCTACAACCTCTCTTACCTCCCGAGGACTCCTAGGAAGAGCTCAGAATCCAATCAGAAGGAGGGAGAGGACAAGGAGATCAGACTTACCTACCTGCAACCAAAGAGGATACCACGCTGGGTCACTATATTTATAGGGATAAACTAGATACCACTGTTTATAGGGGAACACTGCCTGCACTGCATAGGGGTATATAGCGGGCAGCACTGGTGTCTTACAGCTATAGGGGATGATGGCTGACACGGCTATATGGGGGTCTTCTATTCTTCTATCCCTGACTGCACCACCATCCTCTACAGCAGGGAATCTTATAGGGTACGGCTAAGCTGTGGCTTCCTTGTGAGGTCATGTGACTCGGGCCCCTAATGACCACAATCCCCCCTATATCACAGTCTTTGTGTATGAGCCCCCCCCCCCCACTCCTCAGTAACCTCGCTGCACGTTATTATCATTGTTATTATTACAGCTCGTGAACTCATTTTTGCAGTTTTCCGCCCCAGGCCGGCGCTATTTATACATCCAGGTGTAGGAGGAACATTAATCGGATACATTGCGCAGCGTTCGCACAGCTGTAATTGCCAGACGAGCGCCTGCTATTATATTTCATCTTAACTAGGAAATTACATTGTGATTGTTTTTGGATTATGTCAGCCCCAGGACAGTAATTACTTTCTACAAACTGCCGGAGGCCCCACTGACGCGCACAATGCAGGTAACCAACCAAAGCGCAGGCGCGGGGGAGATGAGGGAGGGGGAGACTACTGCGAGGAAACCTCAACTGCTGCCATGATGGTCCAGTGTTTATTATTATTCATAATTGCTAATTAGTTTTTATGTTATTATTCCGAGCTGCACTCACTATTCTGCTGCTGGTGCAGTCACTGTGTACATACATGACATTACTTATCCTGTACTGATCCTGAGTTACATCCTGTATTATACCCCAGAGCTGCACTCACTATTCTGCTGCTGGTGCAGTCACTGTGTACATACATGACATTACTTATCCTGTACTGATCCTGAGTTACATCCTGTATTATACTCCAGAGCTGCACTCACTATTCTGCTGCTGGTGCAGTCACTGTGTACATACATGACATTACTTATCCTGTACTGATCCTGAGTTACATCCTGTATTATACCCCAGAGCTGCACTCACTATTCTGCTGCTGGTGCAGTCACTGTGTACATACATGACATTGCTTATCCTGTACTGATCCTGAGTTACATCCTGTATTATACCCCAGAGCTGCACTCACTATTCTGCTGCTGGTGCAGTCACTGTGTACATACATGACATTACTTATCCTGTACTGATCCTGAGTTACATCCTGTATTATACCCCAGAGCTGCACTCACTATTCTGCTGCTGGTGCAGTCACTGTGTACATACATGACATTACTTATCCTGTACTGATCCTGAGTTACATCCTGTAGATCTTTTATTTTATATAAAAGTAAAAAACATAACAATACAAACAAAACATAACATACAATATATACAATATCTTACTTGCTGGTCCAGCCACATTCACACCTAGTAAAAACAATAACTTAAAATACACCGAAATGAATGAACACCAAATACCACAACCCCCACCCAACCGATTACCACAACCTAAACCAAACCAATAAACAATAAGACAAGCCACACCCACAAATAAAACATAAATGACTATAAATATACATAAACCCACCCCACACCCTCTAATAACAAACCACCCCACACATATCACATCCCACACCCATTTTTTTTTATTTTTAAATATATAATAACAAACACATAATACATAATACACATAACACTACACTAAACTAAATCCCTCGCCCGCACCCTCCCCTTCCCCCCAGACACTGGTCTAACGTCCAAAGTTTGCGTTAAGTAGTCCAGACCAGTGCCCAAGGTCAGTTCGTAAATCCCACCACCATCACCCCCCTCCCAACCTAACACTATGTCCCAAACCCCACTATATACAATATATACAATATATATACAGTATTTACAACATAACATAAAGAAAACAGAATACAAATAAAATCTCAACAACATCAATCAAAACCACATAAAGCCCAGGTTCGGCGCCTGCAAGCCCAACATCACTATAACCTCAGAACACAAAACAAAAATCTACAGTGTCAGCTTCAGCCCAACACCAGGAGAGGAGATGACAGACTAAGGGACACTAAAGGAGAACCCCCTCCAAAGGAGAGAGGCCCTCCCCGTGCCCAGCCTCTCATACTCCAGAGAGCGCACCTTCACCAGGTCACCCAGAATGTTCCTAACCACCTCATCCACCGGGAGGATTTTACGCTGCGTCGATACTAAACACCGTGCGTTCCACGTGTGGTACCTAACCACTAGACTGACTAAGAATAACGTGCAGCGGTCCCGGCCACCCAGGCCTCTGAATGCTCCATAGGCCCACTCCGCATAGGAGAGACCGGCCAACCCGGGCCAATGGATGGAAGCGCCCACCCGGTTGTACACCTCTGTGTTAAAGGGGCACTGAAGCAGGAAGTGGTCCATGCTCTCCAGCAGGCCACCGCACTCCTCCCGGGGACAACCCCTTTCCTCAGAGCTCCTACACTTCAGATTGTCCCTCACACACAGCTTTCCATGGAAGCAGCACCAAGTCACGTCCCAAAACTTCAAGGGGATCCTGATGGAATTCAATAAACTCAAACCCACCCCCAGATCCCGACTTGGGCAATCCCTGAGGGCCAGAGGCTTCTGGAAATGGGTCAACAGAACCCTCTTGTCAAGGACTTTCCTCGACATGGTCCTGATCTCCCACATTCCCAGACCCCACCGGCGAATCACCTTCAGAACCGGGGTAGCATAAGCCGGAAGATGCCCATGAGGTGTACGGAGATCCTTCACTTGTCCTCCTGTCTCCCATTCCTGGAAGAAAGGCCGAAACCATCCCCTGCAGGAGTTTACCCACGGAGGAGCCCTCTCTTTCCAGAGGTTTGCTACATTGATCTTAAGAAAGGTATTCACTAGGAACACCACAGGGTTGACCATACACAACCCTCCTTGTCTCCTCGTGCGGTAAGTAACCTCCCTCTTGATAAGGTTCAGCCTATTCCCCCATAACAGCTGGAAGAACAGACTGTAGACCCGAGTCCAGAGGGGTTCTGGCAACATGCACACACTGCCCAGATAAATCAGTAACGGAAGCAGGTAAGTTTTAATCAGGTTAACCCTTTCTCTGAGGGTCAAAGACCAACCCTTCCACTGGTCCACCTTCTGAGCGGCGATCTTAAGCCTGCCGTCCCAGTTTTGCATGGGGTAATCCCCCTGGCCAAATTCGATGCCGAGAACTTTGGCAGAGTCCTGGGGCCCTGGAAGAGTGTCCGGGAGATCAAACCCTGGACCTCCCTCTCCCAGCCAGAGACTCTCACACTTATCCCGGTTGATCTTGGACCCAGAAGCCTCTGAGTAGCGGTCAACCTCTGACATCACCCATTGCGCCTCCCCTCCCGAGGACACGAAAACGGTGACATCATCAGCATACGCTACCACCCTCAGAGTGGCTTCCGGTGCTGCCCGATCCATCCCGACTCCCACCAACGGCCCACGATCAACCCTCCTAAGGAATGGGTCAATCGCGAACACATACAGTAGTGGGCTCAGAGGACAACCCTGGCGAACACCAGACCCGACCTCAAAAGAGCGGCCAATCCAACCGTTCACAAGCGGGAAACTCTCTGCCCCTGCGTACAAAACCTTAAGCCAATTGACAAACTCCCCCGGCAGGCCATACCTCAGAAGGACAGACCAGAGGTACTCGTGGTTAACCCGATCAAACGCTTTTGCCTGATCCAAGGACAGCAAGTACCCCTTCCAGTTACCAGCCCTGCCCTGCTCCACTGCCTCCCGGACACAAAGCACAGCACTAAATGTACTGCGGCCTGGAACAGAGCAGTGCTGGGTCCCCGAAAGGAGCCGGGGCGCAAACTGCACCAGACGATTAAACAGCACCTTTGCCAAAACCTTTCTGTCCGCATTGAGAAGCGCTATGGGACGCCAGTTCTCAACACGAGATCGGTCCTTACCCTTTGACAGGATGATCAGGGCTGACCTCCTCATTGACTTCGGCAGAGCGCCCGAGGAAAGACACTCATTGAATACCTCAGTCAAGAGGGGAACCAAGGCGTCCTTAAAGGTCTTATAGAACTCAGATGTTAAGCCATCCGGACCTGGCGATTTCTTGAGGGCGAGCCCTTCAATCGCCAGGCTGACTTCCTCTTCCCTGATCATCTCTGTCAAAACATCAAGAGAGGGGTCTACTCCTGGCTCAGGGACAGTTTCAGCCAGGAAAGCCGACATCACATCCCGATCTAGATCCTTCCTGCCCAAGAGGTGCGAGTAGAAGGATCTGACGACCTCCAGAATCCCTGATCTGGACCTTTTCAGGGATCCCGTACTGTCAACCAGTCCCGTGACAACTTTACCATTCACTGACATCTTGCAGTTTCTGTAAGGGTCGGGCGAGCGGTATTTCCCGTAATCCCTCTCAAAAACCAAAGATGCGTGTCTATCGTACTGACACCTCTTCAGCAAGGATTTCACTCTGGAGATGTCCTCACGACTACCTCCAGACGAGACGAGATGCTCGAGTTTCCTCCTCAGGCCCTGATACAGGCGGTACCTGTCCAGGCTCCTGAGGCTCGAGAGCTGGCGGAAGAATCTCGCCACCCTTTTCTTGAGCATCTCCCACCACTCTGACTTACTGCTACAAAGGCCCAGCAATGGTACCTGGCTCTGAAGAAAGTCCTCGAAGGATTGTCTTATCTCCGCTTCTTCCAGGAGAGACGAATTGAGCTTCCAGTAGCCTCTTCCCATCCGGGGGGTCTCTGTAACATTCAGAGAAAACAAAATTAGACAGTGGTCGGAGAACTCCACCTCAACAACGGACACTGCTGAAGAAATGGCTTCCTCCTTTAAATAAAACCTGTCTATTCTAGACCTGCAGCTACCCCTATAATAGGTGAACCCCGCGTGGCCTGGGGTGTGCCGGATGTGGACATCCACCAGGCGAGCCTCACTGGCTATGCTATTAAGAGCGACGCTATCATAAGTCAGCTTGTCTCTGGAACCTCCCCTATCCTGGGACCTCGTGACAGCATTGAAGTCCCCTCCAAAGACCACCTGCCGACTTGTAAAAAGGTAGGGCTTGATCCTCATAAAGAGACACTTCCTGTCCCACTTGGACTGGGGACCATAGATGTTAATTAGGCGAAGTTCTTGTCCCTTCATGAGGACATCCAGGATCAGGCACCTCCCCATTTCTAACTCAATAACTCGTCGGCATTCTACCGGTGCGGTAAAAAGGACCGCCACTCCGCTATACGGCTCGGCCGCAAGAGACCAATAGGAAGGCCCGTGTCTCCATTCCCTCTTAGCTTTAAACACGGCCGCCAAATCTGGCAGCCTGGTCTCCTGCAAAAATAAAATGTCGGCTTCAACGCGGCCGAGAAAATCAAAGGCCGCAAATCTAGCCGCATCAGACTTAATGCTGGCGACATTAATGGACGCCAGCGTCAACGGAGTGGGTGCCGCCATCATGAGTGATTGAGTTGGACGGCTTTCTTTTTACCCATCTTACCACCACCCTCGGGAAATGAACACCCCCTTTTTAGACATATTGTGGTGTCCATCTCCCGCACCTCTGATGCTTCAGGGGCAGATCCAGGACCTGCCCCCTCATCCTCGTCTCCAGACTCTGGGCCAGTCTCCCCTCCTGAGGACCCTGACTCCCCAGGGGGAGACTTGGCACCCCCTGCAGGCTCCGCCACCTCTGGCCCTTCACCCTCAGCCCCTCCATCGGCAGGAGAGGCTCCATCCAGGGCCAGAAATCGATTTGAAAGTTCGACCAGCGGGGGGTTGGTTGCACCTTCCTTGGGTACCTTAGTCAGGGAGGGAGAAGATCTTACACCTCCCTTCTTTTTACCCTTTTTCTTCTTTTTGGCGCCACGCTTACGCTTTTCCTCTAGCCACGCCCTATTATCCTCATCCATACTCTCATAATGGGAGGAGTCTGAGGACGTGGCACCTTCCTCTCTCTCGATCCTCCTGACCTCCTCATCCAGTACATCACCCCCTGGGGCCTCAGCGACAGGTGTGGTCTCCAGGACAGCGCCAGAGGTTGTCCCAGCAGCCCGAGACTCCCCCCGCTCTCTCTCCTGTTGACGCTTCTCTAGACGCCTTAGCTGGGCAGGTGTCTTTTTCCTGTCTTTCTTCCCTGGCCCCTCCATTCCTCCGTCTCTGCTAGTCCCCTCCCCAGCAGATTCAGCCTCATGGCTTTCATCCGCTGAGGCTGAGCCTGCATTAGCAAAGGAAAGAGGACAACGACTGTACGGGTGACCGAGATCACCACACAGGTTACACCTAATCTGCCCTGTACAGGAAGCAGCGAGATGGCCGACACCCCCACACAACGCACACTTCTGCACCGTGCAGTTTGCGCTGAAATGTGTGGGGTCACCGCACCTGTGACACAGCTTAGGCTGCCCCCGGTAGAAGATCAGGATCCGATCCCTCCCCAGGAAGGCTGATGAAGGGATGTGGGCGACTGAGTTACCTGAACGTCTCAACTTCACCATGAAGGTCCAGGCCCCTGACCAGATACCATACTCATCACGATTTTTCTCAGGTACTCCCAGTACCTCTCCATAACGATTTATCCAGGTCATGATGTCAAAGCAAGATAGTGATTCGTTACGGGTAAGAACGGTCACTTTCTTGAGTTCGCTCTGGCGGGACACTGCTTGCACAGCAAAGTCCCGCCACTCGGGCTCGTTGTATCTCAGCTCATAGTTGGACCAGAAGAGCTCAAGCCCCTCCGGCCGAACAAAGCTGATATCAAACTCAGATGTACCATAGGGATGGATCAAGGCAAAGATGTCAGCTGCCTTGAAATCCATCTTCAGCAGCAGCTCAACTACCCGTGCCCGAGGGGGACACACATCACTGCCACGCCACCGAAGACGGACCACATTCCTACGGTTAGCACCCGGCCCGGTTGTCGGGAGCGACCATGATGTCTCCCTGCCTCTTTGCTCTCGGAAGGCAGACAGGCCGTGCCTCTCTATCCAAAATGACAAATCAACCTCCTGACCCGCTACATTGATCGTCCTTTCTCCCTTCTGTAAGGCCTGCAGGAGGCGCCGTTGCAAAAAGCCGTCCCCAGAGCCCAGAGACGAGGATGATGGAACCCTACTTCCCCCAGCAGCGACACTGGCATAGCTCTTAACGGGGGCCGCCACTGGGGGAGCAACCGGACCAACCCCTGCACCTACCTCATTAACACTACCCACCTCAGCCGCGCCACCCACACCACCAGTCACTCCATCACTCACTCCCATAACTGGTAACGGTTCTGCACCACTCACACCATTCACATTATCCACCACAACATTACTGACACCATTCACACTGGCTGGACCAGCACCAACATCAGGGGACATGACCACCTCCGCATCTTCGGGCACAAGGGACGGGGGTCCCCTCGCAGAGCATCGCCCAAAGGGGACCACAACTCTTGTCACACTTGTGCCCTCCGCATCATCGGTAGCAGATGTTATTTTACTTTTTCTGTTGCTTGGTAACATTCGCCGCTGCTCTTTAGCCGGTGTGAGGCGCCGCTGATCTCCAGTCTCCACAGAATGTGCATTATCCCCAACACCGACACAAAATAATACTTTTTGTTTGGGAGGTTCGGAGCCCTCAGCCTCAGCGACCCCTCCACACTGCCCCCGCCTCTCAACTGAGTGATCAGCAGCGACAGCATGAAGAGGCGCCGAGGCACCGGAAGCTGCCACCAGTGCCGGGCTATCCCCCCCTCCCACTGGGGGACGCACCACAGCACTGGATTTTGATGTTATCGCCACATCCGAGCCGCCCTGAATGTCCGGCCTTGCGGCCGATGCCTCCCCTGCTCCCCCACTGTTACCACAAACAGAGACGGAGCCCATCGCCACATCAGATGTCACACCTGTAATCTCCCTGCACCTTTGCACCGGGTCCACAGCAGAACTCGGGGGGGTTTGGGTAGCAGGGCTTGCACAGTGAGCTGACCCTGCGCTTTGCCCGGGGGGGTGTACAGGGAGGGGGGTAAAGATGAAACGTACCTCTTCTTGCTGCTTTGGCCTGGTCTTCTTACTCTTCCTCCGGCTGCTCCCCCCAGCGGCTTCCTCTGGGAGCTCATCACCAAAGGAAAAGTTCTCCATGCGCACTGGGGACTCGAGCAGCCGGATCTCTGCCATGAGCGCCCCTCCCTGGCTGCCGGTGTCACTGTCCTCCCCCGAGCGAGGTGTTACTGCTGGCTGTCCTGCAGGGGGCCCACTGCACGAGGCCTGCTGATCTTCCTGCAGGCCGCCAGGTGTGTCCTGCTGATCGTCATCATCATCATCATCCTCCTCCTCCACCTGGCTCGCAGGCTGCAACCCCTTCAGCCTTTGCTCTCTGGTATCAGCCATTTGAGCAAATCTATCGTCATTAACAAGTTTTTCTTTGAACGGACCGCTATTATCTAATATGAAAGTTTTTCTTTTATCAAGCTTAGCAATCTCTGCCTTCAGGTGGTTAATTTCTCCATTAATTTCTATTTTGCGCTTCTTTGGCGCTGTGTTCGCCCTGGCGCGGGCACAACGCAGCTCCTCCCGGAGCCTCCTGATGGTCTTAGTTGCCTCTTCATACTCACAGAGGTGGCTCTGGACCCGGGAGGCATAGGTGGACAAAGACTCCCGGGGCCCCTGCACCGCCCAGCCTCCCCCCGCATGGTCAGCCTTACCTCTGTGAGCACTCCGCTTCATGGCTCCAGCCCCGGAAGGACCGCTCTCACCCGCACCATCATGGACGTCCGGCTTCTGGGTTTGCCTCTTTACACTGGACCCAGGGGGAGCAGGAGCAGTATTACTACGACTCCTGGTGGAACGTCTCACCCCTGAGTCCTCCATAGCGCCGGCCGGTTCCTGGCTACCCCTGCCCCCCGCCGGCCTAGACCGGGAAGCAGGAGCCTGGGGCTTGCCGCTCTGGCTCATGCCTGGAAACCCACCCCCTCCCTGGGAAGGGAGAGAGCAGGCCCCAGGTGGAGATGGATTATTCCTGGAGCTCAGAGCAGCAGCAGCACACAGCCTCTCACAGCAACAGACAGATAACGATGTAACGAGCTCCAGAGATGCACTCACTATCTGCTGCTGGTGCAGTCACTGTGTACATACATGACATTACTTATCCTGTACTGATCCTGAGTTACATCCTGTATTATACCCCAGAGCTGCACTCACTATTCTGCTGCTGGTGCAGTCACTGTGTACATACATGACATTACTTATCCTGTACTGATCCTGAGTTACATAATGTATTATACCCCAGAGCTGCACTCACTATTCTGCTGCTGGTGCAGTCACTGTGTACATACATGACATTACTTATCCTGTACTGATCCTGAGTTACATAATGTATTATACCCCAGAGCTGCACTCACTATTCTGCTGCTGGTGCAGTCACTGTGTACATACATGACATTACTTATCCTGTACTGGTCCTGAGTTACATCCTGTATTATACTCCAGAGCTGCACTCACTATTCTGCTGCTGGTACAGTCACTATGTATATACTTGACGTTTCCTAAATGGCCCTTGAGGTAGGAGGACGTGTGAAGGACTGTACTCCGTGTATCTCACCAGGACGTCACTCAGCCATATGAGTACTATCCCCCAATCATCCCGTAGGAAGTATTGACAGCCAATGAGGTGAAGAGTTCATTCATGGTTAGCAGGGTTGGGGGCTGTCAGATTGATTTCACGCGCAGGAGTGGGGGGGTTGGGTCATTATTCCGTACATCTAATGTATTTAGTAACCAAACAATAGGCTTTAATCCCGGAGGAATCGTCCTGTGTCCTGCTGAGCAAGGACAAGCGCTGAAAAATGGGACAACTTCATCTGAATCTGGAAAAAAAACCCAAAAACAGCTAAAGAGGAGAAGCTAAACGGAGGATGTAATTATTAGACTGAGTCAGCGGCAGAGATGCTCGACTAGAGACACACGGGGGGAAGATCCAGAATCCGAGCCGCATCTCCACGTCCTATCATGGACTGTATGGCGATACTCGATCACCACGTGTGCAACGGTAAGAGATGATCGTAGGCGACGGAACGGGTCTGTAGGGGGCGACTGTGGGGTATCTATATAGCCTGGGGTAATACGGGCAGCATTAATAAAATATACAGTAGGGCAGGTGTGGGGCACCAATATTGGCTGCATGCTGGATGAGACATGTTGCAATTCTTTATAGAGGTCTCCTTCATTAATAGAGGGTGGTCCCCCCATCCAGGGTCCTCCCCATTAGTTATCACTTTGGAGGACTAAGCATCACAAGCAGAGACACTTGGTTTTCATTAGAACTGTGTAATACTTCATTTCTCCTCCGGGGGAGCTGCAGGGAAATGAAACACTTGTTGCCATATTCCCTGATAACTTGTTGCGGCTGATCTGGGTCAGGGTGCTGGTTGGGTGCCTCATCTTGGATCGCAGAGTATTTTGGGCTTTATTAGTGTGTTATTATAATTGGAAGCAGGGAAAGGTAAGAGCTCTATGACAAAGCTAAAGGCAGATAATACAGGATCATACCACTGACAATAGGTGTTGGGGTAGCTTGATTTTGCAGAGCATGCCCACAACAATCCCCCCATCAATGTAAACAGATGATTTCACAGTTTACCTCCCCCTCCTTATACAGTTACCTCTTCACAACACTCTACTATAACAACAACTAGGTAATGATCACCTCTGCACAAGTCACGTAACATGCCCACAAGGGGTGTCACAGCTGACCTCTACTACCTCCATCCTCTATGGCCTCTGTACAGGTTACATAGCATGCCCACAATAGTTAATGGCCCAAACCTAGAGAGAAGGACGACGGGACCCAGACCCGGAGAGAAGGACAGGGCCCAGACCTAGAGAGAAGGATGACGGGACCCAGACCTAGAGAGAAGGATGACGGGACCCAAACCTAGAGAGAAGGACGACAGGGCCCAGACCCGGAGAGAAGGACGACAGGGCCCAGACCTAGAGAGAAGGACGACAGGGCCCAGACCTAGAGAGAAGGACGACAGGACCCAGACCTGGAGAGAAGGACGACAGGACCCAGACCTAGAGAGAAGGACGACGGGACCCAGACCTGGAGAGAAGGACGACAGGGCCCAGACCTAGAGAGGACAACAGGGCCAAAACCTAGAGAGAAGGACAACAGGGCCCAGACCTAGAGAGAAGGACGACAGGGCCCAGACCTAGAGAGAAGGATGACGGGAACCAGACCTAGAGAGAAGGACGACGGGACCCAAACCCGGAGAGAAGGACGACAGGGCCCAGACCCGGAGAGAAGGACGACAGGGCCCAGACCTAGAGAGAAGGACGACAGGGCCCAGACCTAGAGAGAAGGACGACAGGGCCCAGACCTGGAGAGAAGGACGACAGGACCCAGACCTAGAGAGAAGGACGACGGGACCCAGACCTGGAGAGAAGGACGACAGGGCCCAGACCTAGAGAGAAGGACGACAGGGCCCAGACCTAGAGAGAAGGACGACAGGACCCAGACCTGGAGAGAAGGACGACAGGACTCAGACCTAGAGAGAAGGACGACAGGACCCAGACCTAGAGAGAAGGACGACGGGACCCAGACCTGGAGAGAAGGACGACAGGGCCCAGACCTGGAGAGAAGGACGACAGGGCCCAGACCTAGAGAGGACAACAGGGCCAAAACCTAGAGAGAAGGACAACAGGGCCCAGACCTAGAGAGAAGGACGACAGGACCCAGACCTAGAGAGAAGGACGACAGGAACCAGACCTAGAGAGAAGGACGACAGGAACCAGACCTAGAGAGAAGGACGACAGGACCCAGACCTAGAGAGAAGGACAACAGGGCCAAAACCTAGAGAGAAGGACGACAGGACCCAGACCTGGAGAGAAGGACAACAGGGCCAAAACCTAGAGAGAAGGACGACAGGACCCAGACCTAGAGAGAAGGACGACAGGACCCAGACCTAGAGAGAAGGAAGACAGGGCCCAGACCTAGAGAGAAGGACGACAGGGCCCAGACCTAGAGAGAAGGACGACAGGACCCAGACCTAGAGAGAAGGACGACAGGACCAAAACCTAGAGAGAAGGACGACAGGACCCAAACCTAGAGAGATGGACGACAGGGCCCAAACCTAGAGAGAAGGACGACAGGCCCAAACCTAGAGAGAAGGACGACAGGCCCAAACCTAGAGAGAAGGACGGCAGGACCCAGACCTAGAGAGAAGGACGGCAGGACCCAGACCTAGAGAGAAGGAAGACAGGGCCCAGACCTAGAGAGAAGGACGACAGGGCCCAGACCTAGAGAGAAGGACGACAGGGCCCAGACCTAGAGAGAAGGACGACAGGACCCAGACCTAGAGAGAAGGACGACAGGACCCAAACCTAGAGAGATGGACGACAGGCCCAAACCTAGAGAGAAGGACGACAGGCCCAAACCTAGAGAGAAGGACGACAGGCCCAAACCTAGAGAGAAGGACGACAGGACCCAGACCTAGAGAGAAGGACGACAGGACCCAGACCTAGAGAGAAGGGTGACAGGGCCCAAACCTAGAGAGAAGGACGACAGGGCCCAAACCTAGAGAGAAGGACGGCAGGACCCAGACCTAGAGAGAAGGATGACAGGGCCCAGACCTAGAGAGAAGGACGGCAGGCCCCAAACCTAGAGAGAAGGACGACAGGACCCAGACCTAGAGAGAAGGACGACAGGGCCCAGACCTAGAGAGAAGAACGACAGGGCCCAGACCTAGAGAGAAGGGCGACAGGGCCCGGAGAGCTTTTCCCAGGGCTCACACCACCCCCATATCAATATTAAATCTAATAGCAGACTACAGAGACTGGTAACCCCCAAAGCACTGGGATGGAGAGCTCGCCCGCCACCTCAGGCCCCTTTAAGTAAAGAGACAATCTTGTGACATTGCCCGTATTAGCTCCTCTGTTGCCACTACCAGGGAGGGTGGGGGTCCTGCAGCCGGCACCATCTCTGTACTACAAGTCTCAGCCTTCCCTGCGGGTGTTGCCGGCCCCATTACACGCTCGGCTGCACATGGCAGGGCTGAAGCTCCTCCGCTCGGCTTCTCTGTGTTTTCCAGCTCATTTTGTGCCGTTCCTCCGGGGCGCACATGAGATACAAGCGCTTTCTGCTACATCATAATTGAATTGCAATAGCTTTATTCCTCTCTGCTTTAGACCAAGGTCTCATTACATGGGGGGAAGGGGATGTAGCAGAATCCTACGAATTACTCCGGGACCCCTCAGTATATGTCCAAACCTCCCAACTATCAGACCCGCTCCTGTAACCCTGACCCTGACTCCACCCCCGAGGGTCCCCACACTTTATACCTCTGTAAAAATTATGAGTCCCTTTGTGGCTCCCACCTGGTATAAAGCTTCACTTTAGTCCCATGGATGGATAGATAGATATGAGATAGATAGATAGATAGATATGAGATAGATAGATAGATATGAGATAGATAGATAGATAGATAGATAGATAGATAGATAGATAGATATGAGATAGATAGATAGATATGAGATAGATAGATAGATAGATAGATAGATATGAGATAGATAGATAGATAGATAGATAGATAGATAGATAGATAGGAGATAGATATGAGATAGATAGATAGATAGATAGATAGATAGGAGATAGATAGATAGATAGATAGATAGATAGATAGATATGAGATAGATAGATAGATAGATAGATAGATAGATAGATAGATATGAGATAGATAGATAGATAGATAGATAGATAGATAGATAGATAGATACATAGATAGATAGATAGATAGATAGATAGATAGATAGATATGAGATAGATAGATAGATAGATAGATAGATAGATAGATAGATAGATACATAGATAGATAGATAGATAGATAGATATGAGATAGATAGATAGATAGATACAGATAGATAGATAGATAGATAGATAGATAGATAGATAGATAGGAGATAGATAGATAGATAGATAGATAGGAGATAGATAGATAGATAGATAGATAGATAGATAGATAGATAGATAGATAGATAGAGAGATAGATACATAGATAGATAGATAGATAGATATGAGATAGATAGATAGATAGATACAGATAGATAGATAGATAGATAGATAGATAGATAGATAGATAGATAGATAGATAGATAGGAGATAGATAGATAGATAGATAGATAGGAGATAGATAGATAGATAGATAGATAGATAGATAGATAGATAGAGAGATACCAGCAGCAGGTGGCAGGAGATGTTTCGGTCTCGTATATTATATACGGATGTGGAGGATTCTCCAGGGTGAGAAGAAATGTCACATAAACTATTAATATAAAGAAATATAATGATACCGCAGGATCCGCCGCCGGAGAAACCAAAGCGCGATAGGAAAGAGATGATCTCCAGGAGGAAAGCATCTACTAACCAGGAGATAATAAAAGAACAAGGCTTCCTGTTTAATCTCACCATAATGACCACCGCGCATTGTGTTTAACCCTCAGCTTGCCACTCACTTCCATCAGCTCATTACTGATTCTGGATGTTCACGATACTCTGGATAGATATGAGATAAATCGACATTCAGGTGCTCAGAGACGAGGCCTGCAGAACCGACCATGCAATGAGGAGATGATTGTACAAACTCAAACCTCCGGCGATGGTCTGGACAAAAACTTTAAAAGCATCATATCCCCCACCCTCTGTATGGCAGCGAGGTCTGTGGTCTATACACATCCAGACTGGTCAAAGTGCGACTCAAGCACAACCAAAATATTCTGCAAATACCTTCTCCAGGTCCATCGGAGCAGCTCAGTGACTGTAGAGGAGAACCGGCCAGATTCCCTTTACATATCAGTCCAGAAGAGGGCGCTATCATTCCTGGCACCTACAGAACCGCAGTCCAGATTCCTACCACCATAAAGCCGGGCAGCAGCAGGGGGTCCCTGCCAACCTGGAAACCCAAACCCAGCCAGACCCAAACATGGACCAACCACAACTGACCAAAGCCAAAATCATGGCCCACTAGGTCCATGTCAGTGACTGGAGGACCACCATAGAGTCATTGCAGAAGCTGACCATCTACCAGGGTCTACAGAGAGACTACAGACCAGCCCTGTACCTGGAGAAACTACCGGACCCCAGAGACCGCCGGATCCTGAGCCGCTACAGACTGAGCGCCCACAACCTGCCATGGAGTCCGGGCGGCACAGACAGACAGACGTGCCCAGGGAGAGCAGACTGTGCCAACAGTGCCAGGTGGCATGAGGTCCACTTCCTGCTACACTGCTCCAAATAATCAGCAGTGAGGGAAACTCACCTCAGGAGACTCTCAGATCTCCTCCTTCTGCTCCGTGGAGGAGGGAGAGAACATCCATCCTGCTGGAGGAAGAAGAGACCACAATGGCCGCACAATGGGGCAGATTTACTTACCCGGTCCGTTCGCGATCCAGCGGCGCGTTCTCTGCGGTGGATTCGGGTCCGGCCGGGATTCATCAAGGCAGTTCCTCCGACGTCCACCAGGTGGCGCTGCTGCGCTGAAGTTCCCTGAAATGCACTGAAGTTCACGATCCTATCCTGTATGAAGGCGAGTGCAAGCTCCGCGACACAATTTCCTTTTTTAAATGCGGCGGTTTTTCCGAATCCGTCGGGTTTTCGTTCGGCCACACCCCCCCCCCCCCCGTGCATGCCGGTGCCGATGCGCCACAATCCGATCGCGTGCGCCAAAATCCCGGGGCAATTCAGGTACAATCGGCGCAAATCGGAAATATTCGGGTAAATGACCCCCAATATGTCACTGCCTGTCATAGACTGTGATACCAGGGACTGCTACAAACCCATGCACACCATGAGCCCCTTCATCCTATCCCTCCCCCCAGCTCCCACCATCCCATATTCTTTAAATGCTTTGGCACTGCCACCAAATCTTCTTTGAATTGTATTGGAGATTAGATAGATATGAGATGGCTCTGGCCGTGTTACAGTGCGGTCGGCCACTACCGATGTCTGTCTGTGATCACCTGGCATGGTAAAAGTCTCTGCTCTGGGGCCTGGAGGTCCTCATGGTCTTGTCAGTCATGAATATTCTATGAATAATGATGGAAATGGTAGAAGATGAGAAATGTTTCTAATTACAGAGAAAATCACAGAAAACATTCATACTGGAATGTTTATCATTGGATCCCTGTGGATATGCTATGCCCTATATTTGTAGAACTAGTGGATCTGTTCCTCCCTTCCAGCACCGCCTCCGGCCCTGGGGGGCTTGATGACTGAGTAAGTTACTGCCCCAAACAAGTCGAGATCTAATCATCCATCACATGTTCTCATGTAATGTCTCACATCGGGTCATGAAAATCGATTCCGCAAACTCACCGGGACCTGAATGTGGGAGCACTCTAACTTTATTGGAACAACATGGCAGGGCCGGGCTAGGACGGCTACTCTCTCTGCTCTCTTTACTGTCTGTCTTGCTTTTTCTTGTGCTCCTACCTACCTTCCTCCGGGCTACTTATCTTGGCTAAGGGGTTCACGGCACACTCGTCTTTTGGCTCCTTGTGACCTGCCATTGGATCCCTCACCCATGAATCTTTGTGGCCATAACTTGCCAAATCACCTCTAACTTCCCAGGATTATATTGGTTGTGTTACTTATAGGAACACCTATAAGTGACCACTCCCAGGTACCAATTCCTGTACACACAGACATTCACGGTAAAATTTTCTGGTCCACTTTTACTATAAATCTGCTTTCTGGATTCCCTCATGGGCTGGAAACTTAAAAGGTGGCCCCTCCCCTGAGGATCTGCCTGGGTCATAGTTCTGCCTTTCCTTCACCATGAATGCTACATACCAACACATAAGGGGCTGCATAGTGTTGTTGGAGATCTCTATTACTTGATAGATAGGGCTTCCTCAAATCTTCAGCCCACCAACTCATCTGTAGCCGACAACATTGCACATTTTACGTGGACACTGACCAAGGCATCAAGATCAAGCATCAAAATACAGAATATTCGGCTTTTATGGAGAAGCATCTGAAGGAGCCTCAGTTTTAGGGTTAGGAAGAACTGACCCACTACAGAGTCCAGTTTGAAGACCTGCTTGTAATACAGAGTTCTCTCCAGATATAAAGCAGCATGAGAATAATCACACACAATCAGACACACGCGTACCGGCCGTGTTACCATAATGTCATTTCCATGGTGGTCAGACATCATTGAGATGACATGTGGCTTCCTCTCCTAATTAATAGACACTGATGTAATTAGTCAGAGAAGCGGAAGCATCTGCCACAGGAACAAACTCCAGATCTACAAATAGAACTTTCCGTATTGTCCAGACGTCTCCAGCCCCGGGCAGTGATTATAGTGGAAAACTCTGGGGGCAGGTATCATGCGCCTCTTATTCTTCCTCTGTTGTTGGTTTCTCCTATTCGTCTTGTATTCTTCATCAAATGAATGAACGGGGATCCATAGATCTTTGTGCAGCTCCATTAAATGTTGTAGGATTTAGGTGAAAAGGTAACGCTGAAGTATTCCGATATAATCCCATATACTGCACATATGTAATACATAAAGTGCCCATAAAGAACCAGATACACAATACTGCACTATACAGAGATGATATCCTGTTCTGCATACATATACAATACATAGAATCCCCAGATACATAGAGAACCAGATACACAATACTGCACTATACAGAGATAATATCCTGCTCTGCATACATATATAATACATAGAATCCCCAGATACATAGAGAACCAGATATACAATACTGCACTATACATAGATGATATCCTGCTCTGCATACATATACAATACATAGAATCCCCAGATACATAGAGAACCAGATATACAATACTGCACTTTACAGAGATGATATCCTGCTCTGCATACATATACAATACATAGAGTCCCCAGATACACAATACTGCACTTTACAGAGATGATATCCTGCACTGCATACATATATAATACATATAGTCTC
Source organism: Engystomops pustulosus (assembly GCF_040894005.1). Lineage (NCBI taxonomy): Eukaryota > Metazoa > Chordata > Amphibia > Anura > Leptodactylidae > Engystomops > Engystomops pustulosus. The sequence goes on along the minus strand of NC_092413.1, from coordinate 219,744,622 downwards.
CAGATACATAGAGAACCAGATACACAATACTGCACTATACAGAGATGATATTCTGCTCTGCATACATATACAATACATAGAGTCCCCAGATACATAGAGAACCAGATACACAATACTGCACTTTACAGAGATGATATCCTGCACTGCGTACATATATAATACATATAGTCTGCAGATACATAGATAACCAGATACACAATACTGCACTTTACAGAGATGATATCCTGCACTGCATACATATATAATACATATAGGGGCAGATTTATCAAGTGTCTGAAAGTCTGAATATTTCCAATTGGCAACCAATCACAGCTCCCCTTTGAAATATTCATGAGCACTGGTGAAATGAAAGCTGAGCTGTGATTGGTTGCCATGGGCAACTGGAAATATTCTGACTTTCAGACTGCTTGATAAATCTGCCCCATAGTCCCCAGATACATAGAGAACCAGATTCACAATACTGCACTATACAGAGATGATATCCTGCACTGCATACATATATAATACATATTATGCCCAGATACATAATACTGCACTTTACAGAGATGATATCCTGCACTGCGTACAAAAGTAGTACATATAGTCCCCAGATACAGAGAGAACCAGATTCACAATACTGCAGTATATAGCTCCTGCACTGCACACATATATAGTATCCATATAAATAGAGCTAAAGAGCACCAGGTAAATAATAGTGAAATATACTGAGATAATATCCTGCACTGCACACATATATATTTAACACATATACATAGAACACCAGATACATAATAGTGAAATATACTGAGATAATCCTGTACACACCGCTCACATATACAGTGTAATATAGTGTCCGGACTTCATTGTTTTGCTACATTTTGCTTAGTTACACATGAGATACATTGTATCACACTGATGTATCCAGTCCCATCATTACCCACAATCCTGAGCGCTGCCTGGAATGCTGCGCCTCTCACCCCGCACAATACAGCTTTATCCCTGCACAATGGCCTCGGCTCTCCTTTATCTCAGTATTCCCAGCACATTGTCCGCTCTGTTCCCAGGGCTCCTTAAAGGGCTCTCCCTCTCCAGACCAGACCCGTTATATAATCCACACCCTGGTGCTGCCATCATTTAGCAGGGGTTCTCACCATGGGTCCAGATGCTGAAAATCTTGCAAATCAGTTGCTACCACCAGACGGAGCTGTGCCAGTATTATTCTGGGTCAATCATAGGGATTATACAGATTTCATACAGGTGACCCTCTCCCATTACCAGGACCTGCACTCATCAGCTGCCCCATGTGCATGTGCAGTACCCTGCACAACCACTACAAAGTAAGGGGGCACCACCTGCATGTAGCTCTGTCCCTGCCAGGTGCCAGGCCCCCACTTACCTAAAACTGGTGACCTAAATGCATCCTGTCCAAGCATGTGGATTTCCCAATGTGCAGCGAAAACTTAACAAAAGCGCATCATAGGAGGGGCTGCGGAGCAGCTCAATGCAGATAGCCAAGAGCACAGCAGTGTGAGGACACATCCCAATGGCAGCTTGTGGGAGCTTATGCCAGTTCTATTCTAATGTCATTGGTGTGTGAGAGGATCTCAGAGACTACTAACAACATACAAAGGGTTGTGCTTGTGTACGGGGAGTCTCAGAGAGAAGATGCAGAGAGCTCAGGGCACAGCAGTGCGAGGACACATCCCAATGGCCTCTATTCTAATGTCATTGGTGTGTGAGAGGACCTCAAGGACTGCTAACAACATACAAAGGGTTGTGCTTGTGTGCGGGTAGTCTCAGAGAGAAGATGCAGAGAGCTCAGGCACAGCAGTGTGAGGACACATCCCAATGGCCTCTATTCTAACGTCATTGGTGTGTGACAGGACCTCAAGGACTGCTAACAACATACAAAGGGTTGTGCTCGTGTGCGGGGAGTCTCAGAGAGAAGATGCAGAGAGCTCAGGGCACAGCAGTGTGAGGACACATCCCAATGGCAGCTTGTGTGAGCTAATGGCAGTTCTATTCTAATGTCATTGGTGTGTGAGAGGACCTCAAGGACTACTAACAGCATACAAAGAGTTGTGCTTGTGTGCGGAGAGTCTCAGAGAGAAGATGCAGAGAGCTCAGGCACAGCAGTGTGAGGACACATCCCAATGGCCTCTATTCTAATGTCATTGGTGTGTGAGAGGACCTCAAGGACTACTAACAGCATACAAAGGGTTGTGTTCGTGTGCGGGTAGTCTCAGAAAGAAGATGTCGAGAGCTAAGAGCACAGCAGTGTGAGGACACTTCCCTATGGCAGCTTGTGTGAGCTAATGGCAGTTCTATTCTAATGTCATTGGTGTGTGACAGGACCTCAGAGACTACTAACAACATACAAAGGGTTGTGCTTGTGTGCGGAGAGTCTCAGAGAGAAGATGCAGAGAGCTCAGGCACAGCAGTGTGAGGACACATCCCAATGGCCTCTATTCTAATGTCATTGGTGTGTGAGAGGACCTCAAGGACTACTAACAGCATACAAAGAGTTGTGCTCATGTACGGGTAGTCTCAGAGAGAAGATGCAGAGAGCTCAGGGCACAGCAGTGTGAGTCTTTTCCATTAGGACCAGTAGGTCGGTTGTGATAATGATGACATCACAGCGCCGGAGGAGGCCACGTCATCGGCTCGGGGGCCCTCAGCTGCGTCACTACTCTGTGTCTGTGACATCTCACTCACAAGGAGATGACAATTAGTGACTCCCCGGAGAAGAGACTGAGCTAATAATGTGGAGCTAATTGTGTCGGCTGCTGTGCAGCACATGTAGCAGAGCTGGGTTTGTCATGTGACTCATATATGGAGGTATCACTACAGACCCGCTCAGCACTGCTACATCTGACGTCTCCCCCCCCCTCCCTGCGCGCAGTTTATGTTTTATTTGCGTGAATTTTTCTGGATTCAACCAAATATTTGTGTTCGTGTTTGTTTCCACCGCCGGATATTTCCATAGAAACCAGCGCGGATCTGACGATTTTTTTTTTCATGCTAATTTGCCAATGATTGCATCTGCTGGATTTACAGAGGACGCAACGCAGCTCACCGTGTCATAGATCTCTGCTTGTTGTCAGTATACGATGTCAATCTTATTAAAAAAACCTGCCCTGAACTATGCTTACTCACAGCTGAGGCTTTGTTGCAATTACATACAGTATCAGTCTCACCCCAGGACAGATCACCCACTACTATGTATCCGATCAGAGATAAGCTGAATAAACTGGATACAACCATGTGGACGTGTATGTAATCATGTAACAAACCCTCAGCTGTGACAAGTTCAGGGTCTGGATGGCATTTTCAGTCTCTTCTTATATCACAACCTGTTTGCGTTCACTGACTGCAAGAAGAGATCTTGAAGTTGCCTCCTGTATAAATCCCAGAAAGCCGTTTAACCGCTTCCTGACCTGCAGCATGGACAGTTATGGAGGTTGATCCGTTCGCTCTCACCATGGACGGTAGGAATCTCTACTAAAACACAGTCACCAAGCTAAATAGTGGCGCCAACCTGTGCCCATACCCTATTTAATGTACACGTTAATAATTCCACCCTATAACGCACATAAATAATAGCGCTGTGAAATAGCAATACCAACCAGTAGGAATAGTAGTGCCAACCAGTACACATTAACAGCATTGCTATCCTCTACTACTAAGCAGGCTGCTATTCAGTACACATAAATAATGCTGCTATACAGTACATATCCAAAATAATTCTGCTATACAGTACATATAAATAATGCTGCTATACTGTAGACATAAATAATACTCATATACATGTACTTATAAATAATGCTGCTATACTGTAGACATAAATAATACTCATATACATGTACTTATAAATAATGCTGCTATACTGTAGACATAAATAATACTCATATACATGTACTTATAAATAATGCTGCTATACTGTAGAGATAAATAATGCTGCTATACTGTACACATGATAATGCTGCTGTACTGTACATATGATAATGCTGCTATACTGTACACATAGGTAATGCTGCTATACTGTACACATGATAATGCTGCTGTACTGTACACATAAATAATGCTGCTATACTGTACATATCCAAAATAATTCTGCTATACAGTACATATAAATAATACTGCTATACTGTAGACATAAATAATACGCATATACATGTACTTATAAATAATGCTGCTATACTGTACACATAGGTAATGCTGCTATACTGTACACATGATAATGCTGCTATACTGTACACATGATGCTGTACTGTACATATAAATAATGCTGCTATACTGTACACATAGGTAATGCTGCTATACTGTACACATGATAATGCTGCTATACTGTACACATGATAATGCTGCTGTACTGTACATATGAATAATACTGCTATACTGTACACATGATAATGCTGCTATACTGTACATATAAATAATGCTGCTATACTGTACATATAAATAATGCTGCTATACTGTACACATAGGTAATGCTGCTATACTGTACACATGATAATGCTGCTGTACTGTACACATAAATAAAGCTGCTATACTGTACATATAAATAATATTGATATACAGGTACATATAAATAATTCTGCTATACTGTACTTATAAATAATTCTGCTATAAAGGTAAACATAAATAACACTGATATACAGGTACATATAAATAATGCTGCTATACTGTACACATACATAACACCTGTAGTACCATCTAGCACACACATAAATGACAGTACTCTAGTGTCCAAATAAATGACAAGTACAATAAATAATAGCGCTACCCAGTAGATATACATAATACCGCTAGTCTTTTAATAAAAAAAAGCCCCATACAGAAGCAGTAAGTACTCCCTACATGCTGTGTAGGTGGGTAGCTGTGCCATATAGTACATACACATAATACCGCTATATTGTAGCTGTCACGGCGAGGAACCCCGCCGCCTCGTCACGTGACGTGGGGTGCAACTGTACGGGTTAATTTAGCCTACTCAAACTTGCGCTCACCTTTCACTCAGGGCACAAATTGAGCCTAAATCACACCTCATACAGCTCCAGCACCAGAATCAGACCCGCTGCCACCACTTATTGCATTTATACCGGGACCAATAAGTATCCCACTCTACAACAACTCTTGCTCTCAAACAGTCACCTCGTCACACTCAGCACTTTAGCAGTAACACAGTTAGTCACACTTCACAAGGCTATGAGTTCGCAGAGCATACAGGGACCAAAATTAAAGTGAAAAGCTTTAATTACAAAAAGTTGATCAGTGCATAAAAAGATATTAAAAACAAAAGAATTACAAAATAAAATGACAAACAACACGGCAAAACAGTTCTAAAATAAAAAGGGAGAAAAATAACAGAAACTTACAAACTTCAAGTAAATCCTGATTCCCTGGAGGTGGGAGAAATGAGGAACACACTCAGCTTGTCAAGCAGCCCCCAAAATGTGAACACCAATTCTTGGATTTCATATTGTTTTATAACTTCTCAGTTTGGTTCAGATTTCAGAACCTCCCATTCATTAATTAGTCCAGAGGGTCATTCAGGATTGGGCAAAGTGTTAATGAGGGGGGAGAGTCCAGGAATAATTAAACAGTTCTTTGTTTTCAAATTGCTAGATGCAGGGATGGGGGTAGGTGCAGAGGAGAGGTGACCATATGGCTTTTGAGGTCACCAGAGAACATTCTGCAGGTCAGAGTTTATCAGGTTGTAAGGATGTCCAGGATGTTGTAAATGAGGCCTGGATGCTTCAATGGATGCCACATATTTCAACCAAGTTTGTAATTGCCCAATAGATCAACAAATCTTACACATTCAAGAATAGTATTTCCTTGACACCTCCCCCTTTCAAGATTGGGCAAATTTGAAATGACCCACGCCATTTTAAATTTTCCCAAGCCAATTACCAATAATACATAGCAGAAGTTCAGTACCATAAAAATCATTACCATAAGATGTGATTACCTGGGCACATCAACCATCTGGTCCTTTGTCCTGTGTATAAGGCCAAGTAATATCTCCCCTGGTCACTTGTACACTGCTGTGCTGGGACCCCCTGCTGACTTTATGGCTTTGTGCTGCAGAAACACTAAGTTCTGTGTCCCCTCTCCCAAGTGTGAAACGTTTAACCCTCTCCCTGCTGGATGAAATACCAATGGAGTTAAGTGTAGGACTACTGTACCCAATTACATTATGCTTTGGTTTTCCAGCTGTACAGCTATTAGGGTCCCTCTCTTTACCATTTATACTACAGGGATTAGGTTGGACCACTGACTGAACGCTCTCCTCAGAGTCCCTATGCCCCTGCTCCCCTTTCTGATCGTTCCCCAAAACTGCACTGGCAACACTCATCACTGGGAACCCGACCTCAATGTGGACCCCAATCTCCTCTCTCAGCACTGGTTCTAGTGTACACGCTGTCTGTGGCTCATAGACACACTGCATCTCCCCAGTCTCCTCTCTCAGCACTGGCTCTAGTGTACACGCTGTCTGTGGCTCATAGACACACTGCATCTCCCCAGTCTCCTCTCTCAGCACTGGCTCTAGTGTACACGCTGTCTTTGGCTCATAGACACACTGCATCTCCCCAGTCTCCTCTCTCAGCACTGGTTCTAGTGTACACGCTGTCTTTGGCTCATAGACACACTGCATCTCCCCAGTCTGAGTAGAGGCATCTTTGTGGCTCATGCTCTGAGCCTTACTCATCTTGACACCTCTGGTCTGCTCTAGGACCTCTCCTTGAGTAATGGCCTCCACCAGATCCACACTCAGGACCTTAGAGCTTTGAGGTGCAGATTCAGAGACTCCATCTTGGCAGCCTCTCACACCCTGCATCATATCTGCTGACTGCAGGGTTATCTCTGGGGGCCCATTCACCACCCCCTCCCCCGTAGCTTCCTCATACTGGGACACCTCTGGTTCTGGAGCAGGCATAGCCTTGCTCTTGCTATCCTGTCCTCCCTCCCAGACCAGTCCCCTTGGGCTTCTGCCCATTTTCTCATATGATTGTTGTACATCAGGCACATACACAGTTGTCATTTTTCCCAAATCATTTCCCAACAATACATCCACAGGCAATTCTTGTGACACTCCCACTTGTCTGATACCTCTACCAGAACCCCAGTCCATAAAAACCTTGGCAACGGGCACTCCTGGATGGCACCCAGTTATCCCCTTCACAGGCAAAGTCTTTTCTGGAATGATGTCCTCAGGGTTTATAACCTCAGGGCGAACCAATGAATAACTTGCCCCTGAGTCTCTTAATCCCTGGGTGACTCTATCACCCACCATCACAGTCTGCATATGGTGCTGTAACTTGTCCATATCACCAGAAAGCAGCATGACTACTGGTACTGTAGAGTAGACAGTTGCCCCTCTCTCTGGGCACGCAGACCTCAGATGACCCACTTTGTTACAATTAAAACATTTGCGCATATCCCCCTGATTTATAGACTCCCTCAGTGTAAGGTTCTCACCCACTTTGGAGACAGAAGGTTGTGATGTTGTCCTGGCTTGTTTCTCCTTCCAGCTGGTGGACCTTTGGGGGGATGTTTCCCTCTTTGCTTCAGGCATCCGGTTGGCGGTGTAGGAGTCTGCAATCTGCGCAGCTTCATCCGCAGTTTTAGGCTCCCTGTCACAAACAAACTGTCGTACATCCACAGGACAAATGTGCAGAAACTGATCTTTTATCATGAGATCCTCCAGATCCTCACGACTGTTGACAGAAAGTCCTCGGGTCCACTGTAGAAAGGTAGTCCGTAAGTTGCCTACTGCATCAGCGTAGCTGTCAGTTGGTCCCCGCTTTACGCTCCGGAATTTCTTGCGGTACACCTCTGGAGTTAAGTTGTACTTTTTAATCAAAGCAGCTTTTATAGCATCATAGTCCTCATCAAGCTCAAGAGGAAGGTCAGCAAATACTTCCAGGGCTTTGCCTCTTAACCCTGGGCTTAAATACTGTGCCCACTGCTCACGGGGCAGATGGTATTGTCTGCAGGTCTTCTCAAAAGACCGCAGAAAGATGTCCAAGTCCCCATCCTTGTCCAGTACTGGAAAACGTTCTTGACGAGGTCTCTTGGGGTCTACATCTTGGGATTGGGGTTGCACAGAATTGATACCCCTTTCAATACGCGCCATTTCCAGCCTGAATTCTCTATCAGCCTGGCGCTCACGCTCTGCAGCCCCTCTCTCTTTCTCTCGCTCTGCAGCCGCTCTCTCCTTCTCTTGCTCTGCGGCCGCTCTCTCCTCTCGTGCTGCAGCTGCTCTCTCCTCTCGTGCTGCAGCTGCTCTCTCCTTCTCTCGCTCTGCGGCCGCCTGATTGAACTGAAGGATAAGCTGCAGGCGCAGGCTAGGATCACAGTCACCCAGCTGCTGTAGGGCCATTTGTAAGGATAAATCCATGCCTTCCTGAGGGCTCCTGCTGTGGGTAGCCTCAGGGGAAACTCTTCCAGGATTAATGTCCATATCTTGGCTCCCTTGAGCCGTGCCAGATCCTTGTTCTGCATCTTGCTCCATCAAAGCACAAACCAGCAGCTCTTTGGACTTGTCAGCCGGGTCGATACCTCTCTGCTCACAGAGGTGGACTAGAGCCTCCTTGCTCTGTCTCTTGTAGATGGTTGCCATCACTGAGTGCAACCTTTGCCAAATAAAAGATAGAAAAGAAAAACCGGGAAGGGGAACTGTTTGCACGTGTGTCTTAGAACAGCACTGATTTGGTCCGTGTAAAACTAGGGTACTCCTCGCAAGGATTCCACTAGTCCTTAAGTGCAGGGGTCAGTTACTTAATCCCAACACTTAATGCTCTGACAAAAATGAATTTATCCCACCGCTGCCACCAATTTGTCACGGCGAGGAACCCCGCCGCCTCGTCACGTGACGTGGGGTGCAACTGTACGGGTTAATTTAGCCTACTCAAACTTGCGCTCACCTTTCACTCAGGGCACAAATTGAGCCTAAATCACACCTCATACAGCTCCAGCACCAGAATCAGACCCGCTGCCACCACTTATTGCATTTATACCGGGACCAATAAGTATCCCACTCTACAACAACTCTTGCTCTCAAACAGTCACCTCGTCACACTCAGCACTTTAGCAGTAACACAGTTAGTCACACTTCACAAGGCTATGAGTTCGCAGAGCATACAGGGACCAAAATTAAAGTGAAAAGCTTTAATTACAAAAAGTTGATCAGTGCATAAAAAGATATTAAAAACAAAAGAATTACAAAATAAAATGACAAACAACACGGCAAAACAGTTCTAAAATAAAAAGGGAGAAAAATAACAGAAACTTACAAACTTCAAGTAAATCCTGATTCCCTGGAGGTGGGAGAAATGAGGAACACACTCAGCTTGTCAAGCAGCCCCCAAAATGTGAACACCAATTCTTGGATTTCATATTGTTTTATAACTTCTCAGTTTGGTTCAGATTTCAGAACCTCCCATTCATTAATTAGTCCAGAGGGTCATTCAGGATTGGGCAAAGTGTTAATGAGGGGGGAGAGTCCAGGAATAATTAAACAGTTCTTTGTTTTCAAATTGCTAGATGCAGGGATGGGGGTAGGTGCAGAGGAGAGGTGACCATATGGCTTTTGAGGTCACCAGAGAACATTCTGCAGGTCAGAGTTTATCAGGTTGTAAGGATGTCCAGGATGTTGTAAATGAGGCCTGGATGCTTCAATGGATGCCACATATTTCAACCAAGTTTGTAATTGCCCAATAGATCAACAAATCTTACACATTCAAGAATAGTATTTCCTTGACAGTAGCTATGTGTGAGGAGTCATCAAGATCACAGCCTGGACAGTGACCCCTGCACCCACCACCCCCACCCAGCATCTACTCTGCTTATCTGACACCCTGATGTTAACCCTCTGTGGTTTCCTGCAGGCACCAGGGGGGGTAAATACATTGGGGCTGTAGACAGGAGAGTAGTTACAGCTGCTTCCTGCTACCTACCTCCTGCAGTGCACATCCATAGTGAGATGTCAGTACTGTGCAGGGTATGGGAGTGACATCTATGTACTGTATGGCGGTATTATTTACCAGCACGCTGGTGTTATTACCCTGTGTATGAGGATGTGAGGTCTGGAGGAGGGGATTGTAGTGACAGGACGAGGCTCAGCCTGGTGTATGATGGGAGGGGACGTATTTACATAGCGGCCGCCCCGGGGCCTGGAGCTGAATGGGCCCCCCCCTCTCCATTCATCCCCGGCCCCCTCCTCCCTCCCTCCATCCCCGGCCCCTCCCTCCCTCCATCCCCGGCCCCTCCCTCCCTAGTGCTGGAGCTGAGGAGGAGACACAGAGCAGCGGCAGCGGCCGGGCACAAAGCAGCGATGTACGGTAAGAGCCCCAGCCCGGGGACACAGGAACAGGGCACCCTCCAATACTGTGCGACACCCCCAATACTGCAGCCCCCTGCGCTGCATGTCACCTGTACTGTACACTGCAACCCCCTGCACTGCAGGACACCCCATACACCTACACTGCAGGACACCCCATACACCCACACTGCAGGACACCCCATACACCCACACTGCAGGACACCCCATACACCTACACTGCAGGGCACATCATACACCTACACTGCAGGACACCCCATAGACCTACACTGCAGGACACCCCATAGACCTACACTGCAGGACACCCCATAGACCTACACTGCAGGACACCCCATAGACCTACACTGCAGGACACCCCATAGACCTACACTGCAGGACACCCCATAGACCTACACTGCAGGACACCCCATAGACCTACACTGCAGGACACCCCATAGACCTACACTGCAGGACACCCCATAGACCTACACTGCAGGACACCCCATAGACCTACACTGCAGGACACCCCATAGACCTACACTGCAGGACACCCCATAGACCTACACTGCAGGACACCCCATAGACCTACACTGCAGGACACCCCATAGACCTACACTGCAGGACACCCCATAGACCTACACTGCAGGACACCCCATAGACCTACACTGCAGGACACCCCATAGACCTACACTGCAGGACACCCCATAGACCTACACTGCAGGACACCCCATAGACCTACACTGCAGGACACCCCATAGACCTACACTGCAGGACACCCCATAGACCTACACTGCAGGACACCCCATAGACCTACACTGCAGGACACCCCATAGACCTACACTGCAGGACACCCCATAGACCTACACTGCAGGACACCCCATAGACCTACACTGCAGGACACCCCATAGACCTACACTGCAGGACACCCCATAGACCTACACTGCAGGACACCCCATAGACCTACACTGCAGGACACCCCATAGACCTACACTGCAGGACACCCCATAGACCTACACTGCAGGACACCCCATAGACCTACACTGCAGGACACCCCATAGACCTACACTGCAGGACACCCCATAGACCTACACTGCAGGACACCCCATAGACCTACACTGCAGGACACCCCATAGACCTACACTGCAGGACACCCCATAGACCTACACTGCAGGACACCCCATAGACCTACACTGCAGGACACCCCATAGACCTACACTGCAGGACACCCCATAGACCTACACTGCAGGACACCCCATAGACCTACACTGCAGGACACCCCATAGACCTACACTGCAGGACACCCCATAGACCTACACTGCAGGACACCCCATAGACCTACACTGCAGGACACCCCATAGACCTACACTGCAGGACACCCCATAGACCTACACTGCAGGACACCCCATAGACCTACACTGCAGGACACCCCATAGACCTACACTGCAGGACACCCCATAGACCTACACTGCAGGACACCCCATAGACCTACACTGCAGGACACCCCATAGACCTACACTGCAGGACACCCCATAGACCTACACTGCAGGACACCCCATAGACCTACACTGCAGGACACCCCATAGACCTACACTGCAGGACACCCCATACACCTACACTGCAGGACACCCCATACACCTACACTGCAGGACACCCCATAGACCTACACTGCAGGACACATCATACACCTACACTGCAGGACACCCCATAGACCTACACTGCAGGACACCCCATAGACCTACACTGCAGGACACCCCATAGACCTACACTGCAGGACACCCCATAGACCTACACTGCAGGACACCCCATAGACCTACACTGCAGGACACCCCATAGACCTACACTGCAGGACACCCCATAGACCTACACTGCAGGACACCCCATAGACCTACACTGCAGGACACCCCATAGACCTACACTGCAGGACACCCCATAGACCTACACTGCAGGACACCCCATAGACCTACACTGCAGGACACCCCATACACCTACACTGCAGGACACCCCATAGACCTACACTGCAGGACACCCCATACACCTACACTGCAGGACACATCATACACCTACACTGCAGGACACATCATACACCTACACTGCAGGACACATCATACACCTACACTGCAGGACACCCCATACACCTACACTGCAGGACACCCCATACACCTACACTGCAGGACACCCCATACACCTACACTGCAGGACACCCCATACACCTACACTGCAGGACACCCCATACACCTACACTGCAGGACACCCCATACACCTACACTGCAGGACACCCCATACACCTACACTGCAGGACACCCCATACACCTACACTGCAGGACACCCCATACACCTACACTGCAGGACACCCCATACACCTACACTGCAGGACACCCCATACACCTACACTGCAGGACACATCATACACCTACACTGCAGGACACATCATACACCTACACTGCAGGACACCTCATACACCTACACTGCAGGACACCTCATACACCTACACTGCAGGACACCCCATACACCTACACTGCAGGACACCCCATACACCTACACTGCAGGACACCCCATACACCTACACTGCAGGACACCCCATACACCTACACTGCAGGACACATCATACACCTACACTGCAGGACACATCATACACCTACACTGCAGGACAAATCATACACCTACACTGCAGGACACCCCATACACCTACACTGCAGGACACATCATACACCTACACTGCAGGACACATCATACACCTACACTGCAGGACACATCATACACCTACACTGCAGGACACATCATACACCTACACTGCAGGACACATCATACACCTACACTGCAGGACACATCATACACCTACACTGCAGGACACATCATACACCTACACTGCAGGACACATCATACACCTACACTGCAGGACACATCATACACCTACACTGCAGGACACATCATACACCTACACTGCAGGACACATCATACACCTACACTGCAGGACACATCATACACCTACACTGCAGGACACCCCATACACCTACACTGCAGGACACATCATACACCTACACTGCAGGACACCCCATACACCTACACTGCAGGACACATCATACACCTACACTGCAGGACACCTCATACACCTACACTGCAGGACACCCCATACACCTACACTGCAGGACACCCCATACACCTACACTGCAGGACACCCCATACACCTACACTGCAGGACACCCCATAGACCTACACTGCAGGACACCCCATAGACCTACACTGCAGGACACCCCATAGACCTACACTGCAGGACACCCCATAGACCTACACTGCAGGACACCCCATACACCTACACTGCAGGACACCCCATAGACCTACACTGCAGGACACCCCATACACCTACACTGCAGGACACATCATACACCTACACTGCAGGACACATCATACACCTACACTGCAGGACACATCATACACCTACACTGCAGGACACCCCATACACCTACACTGCAGGACACCCCATACACCTACACTGCAGGACACCCCATACACCTACACTGCAGGACACCCCATACACCTACACTGCAGGACACATCATACACCTACACTGCAGGACACATCATACACCTACACTGCAGGACACATCATACACCTACACTGCAGGACACCTCATACACCTACACTGCAGGACACCTCATACACCTACACTGCAGGACACCCCATACACCTACACTGCAGGACACCCCATACACCTACACTGCAGGACACATCATACACCTACACTGCAGGACACATCATACACCTACACTGCAGGACAAATCATACACCTACACTGCAGGACACCCCATACACCTACACTGCAGGACACATCATACACCTACACTGCAGGACACATCATACACCTACACTGCAGGACACATCATACACCTACACTGCAGGACACATCATACACCTACACTGCAGGACACATCATACACCTACACTGCAGGACACATCATACACCTACACTGCAGGACACATCATACACCTACACTGCAGGACACATCATACACCTACACTGCAGGACACATCATACACCTACACTGCAGGACACCCCATACACCTACACTGCAGGACACATCATACACCTACACTGCAGGACACATCATACACCTACACTGCAGGACACCTCATACACCTACACTGCAGGACACCTCATACACCTACACTGCAGGACACCCCATACACCTACACTGCAGGACACCCCATACACCTACACTGCAGGACACCCCATACACCTACACTGCAGGACACATCATACACCTACACTGCAGGACACATCATACACCTACACTGCAGGACAAATCATACACCTACACTGCAGGACACCCCATACACCTACACTGCAGGACACATCATACACCTACACTGCAGGACACATCATACACCTACACTGCAGGACACATCATACACCTACACTGCAGGACACATCATACACCTACACTGCAGGACACATCATACACCTACACTGCAGGACACATCATACACCTACACTGCAGGACACATCATACACCTACACTGCAGGACACATCATACACCTACACTGCAGGACACATCATACACCTACACTGCAGGACACATCATACACCTACACTGCAGGACACATCATACACCTACACTGCAGGACACCCCATACACCTACACTGCAGGACACATCATACACCTACACTGCAGGACACCCCATACACCTACACTGCAGGACACCCCATACACCTACACTGCAGGACAAATCATACACCTACACTGCAGGACACCTCATACACCTACACTGCAGGACACCCCATACACCTACACTGCAGGACACATCATACACCTACACTGCAGGACACCCCATACACCTACACTGCAGGACACCCCATACACCTACACTGCAGGACACATCATACACCTACACTGCAGGACACCCCATACACCTACACTGCAGGACACCCCATACACCTACACTGCAGGACATCCTACAAAACTCCAAGGATATTGACATACAGGCAGTCCCCGGGTTACGTACAAAATCGGGTCTTTGGGTTTGTTCTTAAGTTGAATTTGTATGTAAGTCGGACCTGTATACTTTAGAATTGTAGCTCCAGACAGATTTTTTTTGGTCTCTGTGATAATTGGATTTTAAAAATATTGGGTTGTCACAAGAACCGGGAGTAACACTAAAGCTTCATTACAGACACCTGTGATAACTGTTACAGCTGATTATTGTAGCCTAAGGATAAAGTACAGTAATTACCAACATCCAGAGGTACGTTTGTAACGAGGGGTCGTATGTAAGTCGGGTGTTCTTAAGTAGGGGACCGCCTGTACCGACACTGTAACCCCACTACACAACGTCACCTTTATATACATACTAACCCCATGACCTACACCCCCTGTAGTGCACACAACTTAGCACATACTAATGGTAGTCCCCATAAGCATGTCACCCCTACACTGCAAGACACCCCAGAAATTCCAGACTACACCCCTACATTACGCAGTGACTCTGAAGTGCGGACCCCACTACCCTGGCATTCTCCTGTGGTGACTGGGAATCCTCCTTGTATTATCACCTCCATCATCCTCGCATCACTCCCACTCTGCCCTGGGGCCTGGAGTCTCCCGTTGTGTCCTTGTATGTTACATCTAATATCTGCGCAGTGTTGGGTTTTGATGTAGTGTCAGCGTGGATCCCGTTATCCGGTGCAGGGATTGGGATTGAGATGCCTAATTATTGTGACAGTGATTGACGTGGCGGCTACATTCAGCAGATATGTAGATGTAGCAGAGCCGAGTTCTAGGGGTTTTCCTATGAAGAAAACGATTTATTAGTGTTCTGTGTCACTTTCCTCGGATACAATGTATCATCTCCTTGTTCTTTTCTAATTTGATCTATGGCAACGTTCATGATTTGATATGATATATCCAAAATACACATTCCTATAGTACTTCTTGTTTCCCCCGCCCCTGAGGTGCTTCATGGTAGAAATACCCCAACCACATGACCAGAGGCAGATGTAGAGTAAAGGGACCCAATGGTCTAACTCAAAATCTGATCCTGTTCAGGTTTAAACCAAGAGGTATTATCTTAAAGCATCCTACAACGATGTGCCCCGCCCCCGAGGAGCTCATTCTTTACTGTCAAGCTAGTACCACCCCATGGGATGTTATGTTGCAATTTGAAATGTTTCCCCTTTCAGGTTCTAACAATCAGGTCTTTTTTTCTGATGATCTAATAATTATCTGTTACGCCCCCAAGGAGCTCACTAAATTTTATCTAAACTTTAGCCCAATTACACGACCAGGGACATATCTAGAATAAATGAGCATTATTATGGTCTTTACTTACAGGTCAATTGCCCTACCCCTGAGGAGCTCACTGTAATGTAATTTCTAGTTACTAATATGCAGACATTACTAAATACATTCATGGGGATGGCACAGCATTGGGTAAAATCTGACATCATTAGATTCCATCAATATTGTCCCTTTACTGGGGAACCAGTGTTGTTAGCTCCGCCCCTGAGGAGCTCTCTACCTAATATAGTTAGTTATATACCAAGCACAAAGAACATGATTTTAAAATTGGACCCTTTCAAGTCCCCACTTCACAAAGTTCCCTTTCTCATTTTTATCCCTCCTCTAAGGACCACCCTTTCTTGACCTCAGAGCTTAAAATTTGATTTGTAATTAGTTATATGCGGACCGCAAGACTCGGGGTGTACAGGGGTTGGATTAGTAATCAGGGGAACCCATGGCAAAGTTTAAAATGAAGATCCTTCCAGTTACACACAGAACACAACTTATAACATAACTACTGAACTGAGTGCTTGTTAGTTCCACCCCCAAAGAACAAATCTCCATGAAATCTTACAATCTTATTGTAATTTAATTTTAACTACATAAACTACATGACCCCAGAAGAGGAAATAGAGAAAAATCCAAAAACAAGGTCCTCCTCACACTGCTGTTTCTCAGTCTATTACCGTATCCTGCCAGATGATATTGGTCATTACTCGCCCCACCCCCGAGGAGTGTACTATCTTATTTGAATTGACTGTTAAGTAAACTACATGACCAGAGAGGGGGGAACAGAGCAATATCCAAAAAACAAAGTCCATCTCCCCCTGTCGTTTACTGTCCACACCACTATCTCTTATCAAGATGAGATTGGTCATTGCTTGCCCCACCCCCAAGGAGTTTACAATCTGACACCAGAGGTACAAAGGCATTGGCCATTCACATTCTTTGTAACATCACATAATTCTTTAAAGGAGCATGACTCTATTACACCGTTGTAGTGTTGATGTTTTTTAACTTTAGGAGGAGATCCCCTTTAAATATTCACAGTCTATGGACGGTTTCTGGAATATATGATGAGTCGCAGTCGTGTCGCCTGTCTGCTGCCATCAGGGCACCGCATTGTGCTGACTGCACCGGTGACACAGACCTTTGGATGATGACAGTGTGTCCTGAGCTGTGCGGGGGACGCAGCAGGGGGGGAGGTCGTGTGAAATCCACAGCACAATGGCCGGCTGTGCCGCTGCAGATAAACAGGAATTGTCATGTTTTGTAATTGGGGATTATAGGGAAGTAATTCTGAATTAGCTGCCAGGGAAATTCCAGCAGGTTCTGTGGATCTCAGCCATAAATGCAGCCGGGTTATTGCATATACAGCATCATTGGACCAGAATAGGACTTGCCAAAAAAATGGTTGCAGGCGGCACTCAGGAGAACCACACCGGGATAAGTGCAAACGTGTTCTTTTATTGGGGTACGTGCAATATTACATGGATAAAAAAGAACGCGTGAGATCGACGCGTTTCGACGTTTAGAACGCCTTAGTCATGATCTGCATGATTGCAGATCATGACTAAGGCGTTCTAAACGTCGAAACGCGTCGATCTCACGCGTTCTTTTTTATCCATGTAATATTGCACGTACCCCAATAAAAGAACACGTTTGCACTTATCCCGGTGTGGTTCTCCTGAGTGCCGCCTGCAACCATTTTTTTGCCAAGCTTGAGGAGTTCCATTGTCAAGGATCTGACGGCGTGCACCACCACAGGATGAAGATGCAGGAGGTTCACTAGGTGATTGGGTGAGCGATCCGACATTTTTCTTTAGAATAGGACTTGCTGTTTGGTTCATCCTGAGCTTTCTGGTTCATGAATAAAACTTTTGGACAGCAGTGAAGACTGACATTGGATACAATTGTATCTAGTTGGGACAATGCTCTGTGAGCATCTCTATTGTTGCAATGTATGTGGGTTCTCTAGGATGTATGTGCATGTCGTGCTGTGAGTGTATGTATGGAGCTTGTGGTCTTTGATAAAAGGGTTAATAGTAGGGACTTCAGCTGGTGGTAAGGATGAGCCTGACATGGAAGGAGAAGGACTCCTCTAGTAATTATTCACCAGCCGCCATTAGTGGAGTTACACATTAATGGCCATAATGACTCCTCTAGTATGGAATGTGGAGCCTGACCCAGCGCTGACCAGCACTGCACACAGGGGTCACCCAGCATGTCCACAGGGGTCACCCAGCATGTCCACAGGGGACATCCAGCATATCCACAGGGGTCACCCAGCATGTCCACATCCTGCATATCCATAGGTGTCACTCAGCATATCCACGGGGGTTACCCAGCATATCCACAGGGGTTACGCAGCATATCCACATCCTGCATATCCCTAGGGGTCACTCAGCATATTCCAGGGGTCACCCAGTATATCCTCGGGGGTCACCCAGCATATCCACAGGGGTCACCTAGCATATCCACCTCCAGCATATCCACATCCACCATATCCACATCCAGCATATCCATAGGGGTCACTCAGCATATCTAATTTCACAGGGGTCATCCAAGATATCCATAGTGGTCAGCCCCCATATACACAGGTCTCAGTCAGTCTATTTATGACGGCTGCAGGTGATAATGAGTTACCCCCACATCCTCCTTATTAGGAGCCGCTGTTGTGAGGTCTGATCGGATGATGCAGTGACTCAGGCTGTAGAACTATAAGTCCCAGCATGTCCTGCTAGCCACCAGAAGACATCCTAGGATTTCAGCTCATTGTATCTGGCAGGTTAGACATGTGTGGGGGCGGCCGCCCTGTTACTGGGGTATAGCTGCCAGGGACACAGTGCTGCTCAGCCGTATCTAATCCCAGCATGTGTGATACTGACTGCTGAGCTGTGTATCTAATCCCATCCTGTGTGATACTGACTGCTGAGCTGTGTATCTAATCCCATCATGTGTGATACTGACTGCTGAGCTGTGTATCTAATCCTATCCCATCTGATACTGTCTGCAGCGCTGTGTATCTAATCCCAGCATGTGTGATACTGCTGAGCTGTGTATCTAATCCCAGCATGTGTGATACTGCTAAGCTGTGTATCTAATCCCATCCTGTGTGATGCTGACTGCTGAGCTGTGTATCTAATCCCATCCTGTGTGATACTGACTGCTGAGCTGTGTATCTAATCCTCTCCTGTGTGATACTGACTGCTGAGCTGTGTATCTAATCCTCTCCTGTGTGATACTGACTGCTGAGCTGTGTATCTAATCCTCTCCTGTGTGATACTGACTGCTGAGCTGTGTATCTAATCCTATCCTGTGTGATACTGACTGCTGAGCTGTGTATCTAATATTATTCTATTTAATTTAGTTTGATGCTATATATGATGTATCTAAGCCCTACAGTGTGGGTTCCCATTAGATGAGTGACCTTTGACCTGCCAGGGTATCTTGGCCGTGGTCCCGGCACCTACTTCTCTGATTATCCCTCATCAGCTTATGTGGACAGAATCGCTCTAATTGTCCCCTGCCCTGGATTTATGGTGATGTTGCAGGCTGGGCACAAAGGGGTTAATGGCGCCGCGTGCCTCCACGTGACCAATCAAACCTGCAGGGTGACATCCACCTGCCCATGTACCGTACAGCAGCGCACAGCTGAGGGTTTGTTACAGTTGCATCCAGTACATTGGATCTTGATACATTTGACCCGTTCTGATACATTGTAACAGCAGAGACACCGGCGCCGCTGGTGCGTTTCCTCCGCGTGGCCCGACCCGATTTAAGCCACGTCTTTAGAGATTTGTGCAGGGTCTTAAGATTTGAGAGTGAATTACATTCCAGACTGAGAGAATGTACTGACCCACAAAATCCATTACCCCAGGAGGAGGATTATACAGGGAATGCTACTAAAGGGAGGGGAGGGGGGCTTATTCATCCCAAAAGAGGATGTGTCACTCCATCTCGGAGATGGGGTGGTATCTAAGAGGTTACAATAGTGTCACGTTCTTATTATCCCTAACATTGAAGTCAGCTGTGACCTCTTCTTAAGTTCATATCCTTTTATCAGTCACAGTTAAAAGTGACTTGGAGAAGATCCTTTTATGTGTTGTAGATTTAGGGTATTGGGATGGTATCTAAGAGGTTACATCAGTGTCACTTGTTTGTTATCAATTAGCATTGTAACATTAGCGATGTCAGCTGTTACCTCTCTTATAGTCATAGTGTACTTCCTTTTGTCAGAGAGGTAACAGCTGACATCAATGCTAATTGATAACAAACAAGTGACACTGATGTAACCTCTTAGATACCATCCCAATACCCAAAATCTACAACAGATAAAAGGATCTTCTCCAAGTCACTTTGAACTCTGACTGATAAAAGGATATGAAATTAAGAAGAGGTGACAGCTGACATCAATGTTGGGACTAATAAACAAGTGACACTGATGTAACCTCTAAGATACCATCCCAATACCCAAAATCTCCAACATATAAAAGTATCTTCTCCATATGACTCTCAACTTTGACGGATAAAAGGATAGAAGGTATTACAATTAAGAAGAGAGGTCACAGCTGACATCAATAAGCAAGTGACACTCATGTAACCTCTTAGATACCATCCCAATACCCAACTGCTATAATTTAGAAACTATGGGTTACTTTGCACCTAACACTTTGAGCTTTCATTGACAAAATGCTGTACATTATGATTATAAATCAAAGTTCAAAGTGTAATGTGCAAAGTCGCCCATAGTTTCTAAATTATAGCAGTAGGTTATTGGGATGGTATCTAAGAGGTTACATTAGTGTCACTTGCTTATTAGTGTCACTGTGACCTCTCTTCTTAATTTCATAGCTCTGTCCTTTTATCTGTCAAAGTTAAAAGACATATGGAGAAGATCCTTTCATATGTTGTAGATTTTGGGCATTGGGATGGTATCTAAGAGGTTATATTAGTGTCACTTGGTTATTATCCCTAACATTGATGTCAGCTGTCACCTCTCTTCTTAATTTCATATCCTTTTATCAGTCAAAGTTAAAAGTGATATGGAGAAGATGATTTTATATGTTGCAGCAGTTGGGTATTGGGATGGTATCTAAGAGGTTGCATTAGTGTCACTTGCTTATTGATGTCAGCTGTGACCTCTCTTCTTAATTTCATAGTTTATATCCTTTTATCGGTCAAAGTTAAGTCATATATCTATGTTGTAGAATTTGGGTATTGGGTTGGTATCTAAGAGGTTACATTATCATCACTTGTTTATTATCACTAACATGTCAGTTGTTACCTCTCGTTATATTCATAGTGTACATTGTTTTGTCAATCAAAGCTCAAAGTGTTCTGTGCAAAGCAACCCATAGTTTCTAGATGATAGAAGTCGGATATTGCAATGGTATCTAAGAGGTTACTTACTTATTATCACTAACACTGGTGTCAATCTTGATCCCTCCTGTTGTAAAGATAATGTATACCCTTTAGTCAGTCATTGTGTAAGATAACATAGGACTTGGTTTGCTGATCTCTCATGTGGAACTGAGTCGGCATCTTGGAACTGAGGAACTGAGTCGGCATCTCGGTGGTGACATTGCAGTGGCTTGTTATCGATGATATCAATGTCACTGGCCCATCTTGGTGTAGCGATCATTTACATCCTTGTGTCAATCAAAGCTCAAAGTGTTATGTGCCAAGCTAGATTATTGAATGGGAGGTATCTAAGAGGTTAGAGTACTGTCACTGGCACTTACTCATCTCTAATGTTGATGTCAGACATAACCCCCCTTGATATAAAGCATGCCTACCCCATCCTTATGTCAATTAAAACTTTAAAGGGGTATTCCTCCCACAAAGACAAGTTTCTTATATGGACTCAGGATAACAAAATATCACATTCTCTAATTCACTGTTATTAACAAAAATACAGCATTTCACAGATATAGTTCCAACCCGTCTCTATCCTTTCCTATCTCAGTTGACCCTCTGTCTTCTGACTTGGAGTCGGGTGGTGGCCATCTTGGATTTCTGTGTGAGGCCCTGCTTGCTGAGTTGCTGTCTCTCTGCTGTGTGGCTGTAGCCCCGCCCCCTGCATGGAGCTCAGAGATACTCACTGATCACTTCCTGTCAGCACATGGTGAGCAAAGAGAGAGGCTGCAAACTAAAAACTACAAGGAGATAAGTGATCCGGGGGAAGAGGGAGGCAGGAACATGTCTGTGAGATGTAGCAGAGCTCACAGTGTAACAGTGTAAAAGCCTGACAGCCTCGGTGTAATCTCATCATCTCTGATCTGTCTCATCTCTCCTTCTACATGTCAGTGTGTTAGTACAATGTCAGAAGCCTGATGAAAGTGCATATACACCTGTACCCTGATAATGTAACTACATTTTCACCCACAGAAATAGATGGATTATAATGTGTCTGTTTAGAGAGGCTCCGCCCACACCCTTGGATTTTACACTGAGCAGACTAAGGAGTGATCGGAGCTAATACAGCAAAAAAAAAAAAACCTGTAAATTTGCAAAGAAAGGGGTTAAAATGATCATTATTGTGTTAAGAAATTAACTTTTGTGGGAAACCCGTTATTTATAGCATAGGATAGAGGTTCTACAATGTATATATTTGGTACCGGGAGGGTATCTCAGAGGTTACATTACAGTCACATGCTCATTTTCACAACCCTCTGGTGACAATAATAGATTACATGCTTAATTCAGTGTTTGGGGTAATATAAGACAAAGCTTATTGTTTGTATTCTATAGATATTGGAAAGGTGTGCAAGAGATTTCACGAGTATCACTTATGCTGATGTCAAACATAACCCCTCTGATGCCGACCCCGTACTTTGGTCAATTAAATCTTAATGTACGATAAATAACATAGGACACAGTTTTTGGAACATGGAATTAGGGTACTAGGAGGGTATCTAAGAGGTGACATGACTTGCTTATTACCAGTAGTGGAATTGTAAAATAAAGACACATAATACTGAGAAGGTATCTAAGAGGTTACATGACTGTCACTTGCTTATTACTGATAACAGAATCCTAGAATAGCAATAGTTTTGAGAAGGTATCCAAGAGGTTACACATTCGTGTTGCTTGTTCAGTGTCTCGGTTGATGTTGCTGGTTATACATCTAGTTTCTGCGTTAGGATAGTATCACATATTAGTGACATAACTGTCCCTTGCTTATTATTACTATAAATCTCTATAGTCTCTATTCCCAAGATAATCAAAGTGTGACGGTAACAGAGACTTCACTACATAAGTTACAGAAGTGTCACTGGTTATCTCTACTGGTCACATACCGGTAGTTTCTTCATGTATTCTAGAATAAGGTCGTTTCCTCCGTTATCAGGTATTTAGCTTATAACATTTCTGCTTCTTATGTCTACTGACGAGTAGAGATGAGCGAGCACTAAAATGCTCGGGTACTCGTTATTCGAGACAAACTTTTCCCGATGCTCGAGTGCTCGTCTCGAATAACGAGCCCCATTGAAGTCAATGGGAGACTCGAACATTTTTTTAATAAAACAGAACATTAAAAGAACAGTGCAAAATAAAATATTCCAGATGTTTCCTGATGTTTTGCTTGTAAGAACACATGGAAATAACACTATTCTTCACTTTCCAGGTGTGCGCGCGTGTCTCCCGCTAAGTTCGGAGATGTTCGGGACATCTGGAATGTGAAGAATATTGTTCTTTCAATGTGTTCTGCACTTAAATGCTCCTGTGTTCACTGTTTTTAATGTTTTAATTCTATTCTTCACTTTGCAGCTGTGCGCGAGTGTCTTCTGATAGGTTCGGAGATACGCCCGCACAGCAGCAATGTGAAGAATAGTGTTATTTCAATGTGTTCTTACAAGTAAAACATCTGCAAACATCTGGAATATTTTTTTTACAATTAAAATACTTTTATTCAATTTATTTTATTAATTTAATGCTCGATCTCGAGCCGGCCAGATACTCATCAGAGTAACAAGCCGGCCCAAGTATGCTAATACTCAGCCGAGCAGTATACTCGCTCATCTCTACTGACGAGCAAAAACTCTGCTACTAAAATCCCTTGCAGTCACTAGCCGGTTATCTCTGCCCTTCGCCGGTTATCTCTACGTTTTGCTGGTTATCTCTGCGCTTAGCTGGTTATCTCTGCGCTTAGCTGGTTATCTCTGCGCTTAGCTGGTTATCTCTGCGCTTAGCTGGTTATCTCTGCGCTTTGCTGGTTATCTCTGCGCTTTGCTGGTTATCTCTGCGTTTTGCTGGTTATCTCTGCGCTTCGCCGGTTATCTCTGCGCTTCGCCGGTTATCTCTGCGCTTCGCCGGTTATCTCTGCCCTTCGCCGGTTATCTCTACGTTTTGCTGGTTATCTCTGCGCTTAGCTGGTTATCTCTGCGCTTAGCTGGTTATCTCTGCGCTTAGCTGGTTATCTCTGCGCTTAGCTGGTTATCTCTGCGCTTTGCTGGTTATCTCTGCGTTTTGCTGGTTATCTCTGCGCTTCGCCGGTTATCTCTGCGCTTCGCCGGTTATCTCTGCGCTTCGCCGGTTATCTCTGCGCTTCGCCGGTTATCTCTGCCCTTCGCCGGTTATCTCTACGTTTTGCTGGTTATCTCTGCGCTTAGCTGGTTATCTCTGCGCTTAGCTGGTTATCTCTGCGCTTAGCTGGTTATCTCTGCGCTTAGCTGGTTATCTCTGCGCTTAGCTGGTTATCTCTGCGCTTTGCTGGTTATCTCTGCGCTTCGCCGGTTATCTCTGCGCTTCGCCGGTTATCTCTGCGCTTCGCCGGTTATCTCTGCGCTTCGCCGGTTATCTCTGCCCTTCGCCGGTTATCTCTGCCCTTCGCCGGTTATCTCTGCCCTTCGCCGGTTATCTCTGCCCTTCGCCGGTTATCTCTGCCCTTCGCCGGTTATCTCTGCCCTTCGCCGGTTATCTCTGCCCTTCGCCGGTTATCTCTGCGCTTCGCCGGTTATCTCTGCGCTTCGCCGGTTATCTCTGCGCTTCGCCGGTTATCTCTGCGCTTCGCCGGTTATCTCTGCGCTTCGCCGGTTATCTCTGCGCTTCGCCGGTTATCTCTGCCCTTCGCCGGTTATCTCTGCCCTTCGCCGGTTATCTCTGCCCTTCGCCGGTTATCTCTGCCCTTCGCCGGTTATCTCTGCCCTTCGCCGGTTATCTCTGCCCTTCGCCGGTTATCTCTGCCCTTCGCCGGTTATCTCTGCCCTTCGCCGGTTATCTCTGCCCTTCGCCGGTTATCTCTGCCCTTCGCCGGTTATCTCTGCCTTTTGCCGGTTATCTCTGCCTTTTGCCGCTTATCTCTGCCTTTTGCCGGTTATCTCTGCGTTTCGCCGGTTATCTCTGCGTTTCGCCGCTTATCTCTGCCCTTCGCCGGTTATCTCTGCCTTTTGCCGGTTATCTCTGCCTTTTGCCGGTTATCTCTGCGTTTCGACGGTTATATACGGCGATTTCTTTGTGGAGATAGAATTCTTTCTACTATCTGTGATATAACTGATATCTAGGAGGGGACATCACTGTCACTTACTATCCGTTCGCTATATACATTTATTGTTATTGTATAAGGTGTGGAGTCAATGGCACCCGCAGGTTGTGATCTCTGACGCTTGGAGTCGAGGAGGTGACGTTACTGTCGCTTGTTATCTCTGTTATGGATGATCCGTCCTGTGACGTCGCTTTCTATAAATCGTGACGATCATTTCGTAAAACAAGGCGTATGGTTCCCCCCGGATGGCGTGGAGCGGGGATAGGGGGTCTCATTCCTGTCACCGGCTCCTTATCCCTATGATCCCTCTGATTTGGGGTGTAGGGATCAGGCGCGTCATTGGCTGTATGAGGTCATGTGCGATCCTTTCCCTTTCGGACATATGTAGATTGTGCAGCGCTGGGAGATTACAGCCGTCATTACCAGATAGCGGCTTGTGCCGGATTAGACAGTAAGAAGCTTAATTTGGAGCGATTTGCTTTGATTTGTGAGATTATCGACCAACACCAGGGTTTTAATCCGCGCGCTCTGTTAAAACATCCCTCCGCCTTTGATTCTCGGGGGCATTTTGCCGCTGCCTCCTTCATCTTGAGAGGTAGGAAGTGGTGAGCGCCAAGGCTGAAGCGGCTGATAACAGAGAACAATAGTGTGCACTGCATATATAGCGAGATGATTTACTTCAAATGCATCGACTGGATTATTAATTACTAAACCCCCTAGACACCAGGGATAACATTTACCACCGGCTTTTATTAACCCACTAATCCCCATGGAAAGGGACCTGAAGAATCACTAACCTACTAGACACCAGGGACATTATTATTAATGGTTTTATTATTCACCAAGGAAATCAATAGACAATATCAGTGGATTCATTAGAACCTCCAGACCACCAGTACTAGCTAGTGGACCACCATGATTATAAGTAAACCCATGGGTTACTGGACTACTACATATATTAGTAAACTACTGGACCATTCACTTATCAGCAGACCAGGAGAGGTTACTGGACCACCAGGGATATTATCATATCTGCAGACCACAAATACTAGCTATCGGACCATCAGGGAAAATATTATTCTGCGGGAACACCAGGAACAACAAGGGATATTATGATACCGTTGGACCACCAGGAAGTTATGCTTCACTATAAGAGATAGTATTGAGCCACTGGACCACCAGGAATGTTTACTGGAGCATTAGGCATATTATAAAATCATTGGACCAACATGAATCAATGCTTCACTACTAGAGACTAGAGTATCGTACCACTGGAGCACCAGGAGAAGCTACAGGACCACCAGGGATGTTATTTACATAGTGGACCAGCATGTCCCAAAGATAGTACTGAACCCCTAAAAGGCTACTAGACCATCAGGGATATAATTATTCTAAAGCACCAATAATGGTTACTTGACCAAAAGATAATATTATCAACCACTAGACCACCAGGAACCCCTGGACCAACAATGATATTCACCAGAGCCTCAGACTATCAGAGCACTGGACCACCAGGGATAAATACTCGACTACTAGAGATAGTTTTCAACCACTGGAGCACCAGGAGCGATAATTGGACCAACAAAATATCAGATTGATCCGGCACCAAAACGCTCCAGTTATTTAAATAGTTCATTTGAGAAATTCCAATGATCCCACAAAACATATCCGGAACAGACAACCTCATATCACCGACATGTTACATGATATAATGAGAAGCCGTTCTTATCAGTGTATCACCAGGAAACCTTATCGAACCCTGAGACCATAATATACCACTAGACCACCAGGAATAATAATTGGACCACCAGGGATGTTTACCAGAACATTAGCTAAATTATCAAGTCACTGGACCACTAGGAATGTATATTGGAGTACTAGAGGTAGTATTGAACCACTGGACCATCAGGGATATTATTTTAACATTAGACCACTGGACCATCTGGCTACCGGACCACCAGAGAAAATATTACACCTCTGGATCAATAGGGTTGTTTTTTGGACAACAAGAGTTATTATTATACCTCTGGCCCACCAGGAATGGTTACACGACCACAAGACATATTAATAAACTCATTGACCACCAGAAAATAATAACCTGTTGAGCACCGGAAGCACTGAAGATGTGTATTGGACTATTAGATATATTATCAAAAAACTTCATAGAGCCACTAGCCCACCAGGGATATGCATATACAACTCGACTACCAGTGATTAGGTACATTATCAAACCACTGGATCACTAGGAATGTCTGCTCAACTACTAGAGAAAGTATTGAATTACTAGACCACCAGAAAGGATTACTAGCCCACCAGGGATATTATTTATCCATTTAACCACCAGGAATGTTTACCGGACCACCAGGGATAAGTACTGGAGTATTAGATATACTAGCCCTCTAGGCATGTTGTTATACCACTAGACCATCAGAACGAGATATAAATAACTTATTGGACTACAGAGGAAGCTTACTGGGCTGGGAGGTAAAATATGAGACCAGTGGCCGAACCACTAGACCACCAGGGACGGTTACTGGACCATAAGAGATATTGAAAAATCTTGGGACCAACAGGAATAGTCATTGGATAACCTTGGAAAAATCCAGGATGATATCCGACGAATATTAAATAGCAAGAGGAGTGGAGAAATATGCACAGGGAGGAGTCAGTGCGAGAGTAGCAAACCCTCAGCTGTGAAGTAGTCAAAGCGAATATATGATAAGTGGTGAATGTGCGGAGTATGCTGGAGCGTCTCCTAAGCTTGGTCTAGAATGTTATATACAGTCTGTGTTTATAAGACTTGGGGCGATTCCTTTCATGGGTGACAGGTGGAGTGTGAGTGGCCTCTCATGTCCTGGCGCCGGTCCAGGGAAAGGAGGCCTAGTACACTGCACAGCCGCTCCGTGTAACATCAGGATCCCCGCTCCGTGTAACATCAGGATTCCCGCTCCGTTTAACATCAGGATTCCCGCTCCGTGTAACATCAGGATCCCCGCTCCGTGTAACATCAGGATCCCCGCTCCGTGTAACATCAGGATCCCCGCTCCGTGTAACATCAGGATCCCCGCTCCGTGTAACATCAGGATCCCCGCTCCGTGTAACATCAGGATCCCCGCTCCGTGTAACATCAGGATTCCCGCTCCGTGTAACATCAGGATTCCCGCTCCGTGTAACATCAGGATCCCCGCTCCGTGTAACATCAGGATCCCCGCTCCGTGTAACATCAGGATCCCCGCTCCGTGTAACATCAGGATCCCCGCTCCGTGTAACATCAGGATTCCCGCTCCGTGTAACATCAGGATTCCTTCCCCTGATTGTAGCGGAATAATTCCGTTTTCTAGACGTATGAGCTGCCAGCAAGGGGTTAAAGTGCTGCTATGGAGCTGCGGCTGCTGCTGCGCTATAATGAGCGAGTCACAGCGATCCCCTATAGATCCAGACACATTAGTCATAACAGGACACGTGGATGTGATACGGGTGACCTCCCGCCGCTGGGGGTTGTAGTTCATACCTGGGGTTCTGCCACTCACCCGTATAAAGCCGTGTTCACAAGAGGAGGTGTCACTGCAGTTTTCTGTGATGTACAATATTCTGAGATAGAAGGTGTGCAATTGGAAGTGATATTATCCCTGGTGGTTAAGTGGTTTTATATTATCCCATGTGTTCAAGTGGATGTGATATTATCCCTGATGGTCCAGTGGTTTTATATTTTTCCCATGTGTTCAAGTGGATGTGATATTATCCCTGGTGGTCCAATGGTCTCCAGGTTGTCTCTGTATTTAGAGGGGAATTACACTCACAGCAGGATATGGAATAACCTGCTAACCAGCAGGGAGCTTCACTGCTCATGAAAACAGGAGTACATTGTATCCACAAGAGAATGGAGAAGCTGGGAGCATGCGGGACCATCTGTTCTATTATTTCGGGGTACAACGGACTCCATTCCTATCATTGTGTGTGTCCCACCATTGTGATCCCCACCATTCAGTAAGGGGACACCTTACTTTGACCAGAATACCCCTTTAATAATTTCCCCGATTGTCAAGTAACCGGTCCTGGTGGTCCAGTGGTGGTGTCCAAATGCTCCAATGATCGTTCCTGGTGGTCTAGTAATTTAAAGGTTCCATTGGCTTAATAATACCCCTGGTGGTCTAGTGACTATTCCTGGTGGTCCAGTAACCATACATAATGTCCCCTATTGTTAAGTATCATTTCCTGGTGGTCATTCCTGATAATCTACTGGATGAATAATATTCCTGGTGGTCCAGTCATCATCCATGTATCCCAGGGATTTGCTAATATCCATTGTGGTCCTGTAACCATTCCTGCTCCTACCGTGGCTGAATGATATTCCTGGTAACCAGTCCTGGTGGTCTAGTGAAAAGTCAATGGGGGTCTAGTTAGCCGTTCCTTGATGTTTCAGGAATTAAATAACATCTACCAGGTTTTGTTAACACTCCAGCTGGCATTTCTTGAACTCCACGTATTTGGTGATAGCCCTGGTGGTCTTGGTGTACAATAATATTTTTTGTGGTCTAGTAACCATTCCTGGTGGTCAGTGGCTTAATATTATCCCTGGTGGTCCAGTTCCCTTTAGCGGTAGGACCTCAGTTTGCAGTTTTGGTGACAATATTTCTGCCCCATGTGAATTCCCACCTATCCTGAAGGTTCAGTGACCCTTTACAATTACATGCAGGGGATCGGTCCGGATCACTGCTGATTTGTCCAGCAGTGAGTGGGTTAATGCCCCCCCATGTGGCAGATAAAGTGGTGGGGGCTCAGCCTCGATTACCTCCCGCAGTCGTGATAGAGCAGAGACGTGCAGATTACAGACTCTGCGCTGTGGATAGTTGTGCTCCTCCGTGACTCAGAATGTCGGGTATTAGTTATCATCCGCCCCTCAGTATCCGGGGACAGGGAAGGGGATCTGGGTCAGGAGGGGCTCCTACTTGTATATTCACACTTCATCCGAGGCTCATTCTGTGCTTTACATTGTCCATTAGCAGGGAAGTATTTTCCACAAGTGACTGAGGGTGCAATACCTAAGGCAGCCAGTTGGGGGGGGGGGGGGTGTTTGTGTATACTGTTTTTGGATGAGTATGTGTATACTGCATGTGCATGAGAGTATGTGTATACTGCATGTGCATGAGTGTGTGTGTATACTGCATGAGTGTATATGTATACTGCATGTGCATGAGTGTGTGTGTATACTGCATGAGTGTATATGTATACTGCATGTGCATGAGAGTATGTGTATACTGCATGTGCATGAGTGTGTGTGTATACTGCATGAGTGTATATGTATACTGCATGTGCGTGAGTGTGTGTGTGTATACTGCATGTGCGTGAGTGTGTGTGTGTATACTGCATGTGCGTGAGTGTGTGTGTGTATACTGCATGTGTGTGTGTGTATACTGCATGTGCGTGAGTGTGTGTGTGTATACTGCATGTGCGTGAGTGTGTGTGTGTATACTGCATGTGCGTGAGTGTGTGTGTGTATACTGCATGTGCGTGAGTGTGTGTGTATACTGCATGTTCGTGAGTGTGTGTGTATACTGCATGAGTGTATATGTATACTGCATGTGCATGAGTGTGTGTGTATACTGCATGAGTGTATATGTATACTGCATGTGCGTGAGTGTGTGTGTGTATACTGCATGTGCGTGAGTGTGTGTGTGTATACTGCATGTGCGTGAGTGTGTGTGTGTATACTGCATGTGTGTGTGTGTATACTGCATGTGCGTGAGTGTGTGTGTGTATACTGCATGTGCGTGAGTGTGTGTGTGTATACTGCATGTGCGTGAGTGTGTGTGTGTATACTGCATGTGCGTGAGTGTGTGTGTATACTGCATGTTCGTGAGTGTGTGTGTATACTGCATGAGTGTATATGTATACTGCATGTGCATGAGTGTGTGTGTATACTGCATGAGTGTATATGTATACTGCATGTGCGTGAGTGTGTGTGTGTATACTGCATGTGCGTGAGTGTGTGTGTGTATACTGCATGTGCGTGAGTGTGTGTGTGTATACTGCATGTGTGTGTGTGTATACTGCATGTGCGTGAGTGTGTGTGTGTATACTGCATGTGCGTGAGTGTGTGTGTGTATACTGCATGTGCGTGAGTGTGTGTGTGTATACTGCATGTGCGTGAGTGTGTGTGTGTATACTGCATGTGCGTGAGTGTGTGTGTATACTGCATGTGCGTGAGTGTGTGTGTGTATACTGCATGTGCGTGAGTGTGTGTGTGTATACTGCATGTGCGTGAGTGTGTGTGTATACTGCATGTTCGTGAGTGTGTGTGTATACTGCATGAGTGTATATGTATACTGCATGTGCATGAGTGTGTGTGTATACTGCATGAGTGTATATGTATACTGCATGTGCGTGAGTGTGTGTGTGTATACTGCATGTGCGTGAGTGTGTGTGTGTATACTGCATGTGCGTGAGTGTGTGTGTGTATACTGCATGTGTGTGTGTGTATACTGCATGTGCGTGAGTGTGTGTGTGTATACTGCATGTGCGTGAGTGTGTGTGTGTATACTGCATGTGCGTGAGTGTGTGTGTGTATACTGCATGTGCGTGAGTGTGTGTGTGTATACTGCATGTGCGTGAGTGTGTGTGTATACTGCATGTTCGTGAGTGTGTGTGTATACTGCATGAGTGTATATGTATACTGCATGTGCATGAGTGTGTGTGTATACTGCATGAGTGTATATGTATACTGCATGTGCGTGAGTGTGTGTGTGTATACTGCATGTGCGTGAGTGTGTGTGTGTATACTGCATGTGCGTGAGTGTGTGTGTGTATACTGCATGTGTGTGTGTGTATACTGCATGTGCGTGAGTGTGTGTGTGTATACTGCATGTGCGTGAGTGTGTGTGTGTATACTGCATGTGCGTGAGTGTGTGTGTGTATACTGCATGTGCGTGAGTGTGTGTGTGTATACTGCATGTGCGTGAGTGTGTGTGTATACTGCATGTGCGTGAGTGTGTGTGTGTATACTGCATGTGCGTGAGTGTGTGTGTGTATACTGCATGTGCGTGAGTGTGTGTGTATACTGCATGTTCGTGAGTGTGTGTGTATACTGCATGAGTGTATATGTATACTGCATGTGCATGAGTGTGTGTGTATACTGCATGAGTGTATATGTATACTGCATGTGCGTGAGTGTGTGTGTGTATACTGCATGTGCGTGAGTGTGTTTGTGTATACTGCATGTGCGTGAGTGTGTGTGTGTATACTGCATGTGTGTGTGTGTATACTGCATGTGCGTGAGTGTGTGTGTGTATACTGCATGTGCGTGAGTGTGTGTGTGTATACTGCATGTGCGTGAGTGTGTGTGTGTATACTGCATGTGCGTGAGTGTGTGTGTATACTGCATGTTCGTGAGTGTGTGTGTATACTGCATGAGTGTATATGTATACTGCATGTGCATGAGTGTGTGTGTATACTGCATGAGTGTATATGTATACTGCATGTGCGTGAGTGTGTGTGTGTATACTGCATGTGCGTGAGTGTGTGTGTGTATACTGCATGTGCGTGAGTGTGTGTGTGTATACTGCATGTGTGTGTGTGTGTATACTGCATGTGCGTGAGTGTGTGTGTGTATACTGCATGTGCGTGAGTGTGTGTGTGTGTATACTGCATGTGCGTGAGTGTGTGTGTGTATACTGCATGTGCGTGAGTGTGTGTGTGTATACTGCATGTGCGTGAGTGTGTGTGTATACTGCATGTGCGTGAGTGTGTGTGTATACTGCATGTGCGTGAGTGTGTGTGTATACTGCATGTGCGTGAGTGTGTGTGTATACTGCATGTGCGTGAGTGTGTGTGTATACTGCATGTGCGTGAGTGTGTGTGTATACTGCATGTGCGTGAGTGTGTGTGTATACTGCATGAGTGTATATGTATACTGCATGTGCGTGAGTGTGTGTGTATACTGCATGTGCATGAGTGTGTGTGTATACTGCATGAGTGTATATGTATACTGCATGTGCATGAGAGTATGTGTATACTGCATGAGTGTATATGTATACTGCATGTGCGTGAGTGTGTGTGTGTATACTGCATGTGCGTGAGTGTGTGTGTGTATACTGCATGTGCGTGAGTGTGTGTGTGTATACTGCATGTGCGTGAGTGTGTGTGTATACTGCATGTGCGTGAGTGTGTGTGTGTATACTGCATGTGCGTGTGTGTATACTGCATGTGCGTGAGTGTGTGTGTGTATACTGAATGTGCGTGAGTGTGTGTGTGTGTATACTGCATGAGTATGTATGTATTCTGTGGGGGAGATTTATCACTGCTGCTATGCCAGTTTTCTGGTGTAGCAGTAGTAGAAGCGATTGCCCCTGGGGTGCCGGCATATGATAAATCTCCCCCTGTATGTGAGTGAGTGTGTATGTATCTGTCTGTTTTTATATCTATACAGTTATCTTGGTTCTGTTACCATATCTATACAGTAAGCTTGATCATAGTTGATCTTAGTTGCTTCAGGTATTGTACACGCAAAATATTCCTTGTTCCCGCAGTATATAAGCCATTGCCAGAGTATAACTGAGGCCTATGTCAGTGCACTACTAGAAATGCATGCATGTATGTAGGAGAGGTAGGAGGGGTTTTTAACGCTTTATAAAGTGTAATGCAGGGGCACCAATAGGGGGCGTCACCTCTGTCCCTATGGCAACATATGGACCTGTCCATCAGGACTTAGCTTTATAAATAAAAAGGCATCGGATACAATATATCCCCCGACACTTGTGCTCTAGTCACATCCAGAGCTGCAATCATGCTTCTTATGGATGCCTGTTGTAGTCGGTCAGCACTCTGCTGCGGTGCATCATGGGATATCATTGCCACATGAAGTAGCAATCCATCATGTCACACATGTGCTGCTGCCGGGTGCTTTGTATTTTTGGCACAATAACTCCAGCAGAGAATTATCTTCTCCCTGATGTTCCTGGTCCATGGATAAAAATAACTCGGATCAGGCAGAGGTCGTCCCCCATCACTGGTAACGGGGCTCATGCCTACTGCCAGACAGTAGATACACACAGGATAGGATTAGATACACAGCTCAGCAGCCAGTATCACACATGAGCTTAGATACACCACATACTGGATGTATCAGCTACTTTATAATTGGCCCAGAAGCAGAAGTCTATAAAATCGCAGCAATGCCGATTGCCATGACTACCAGCATGTGATCAATCCCAGACTGATCCAACATTTCCCTGTGTTGTCATGTCCATCCACAGTCACCTGACACACGAGGAGCGACACGACCGGACGTGTCATCAGTTCTATTTACAGCTCAGTTTCCTCTCAAGTATTAAGACCTGGATCCTGATAAGAAGGAAATTGTTTGTTTATTTAATCTTTCACTATCATCAGTATAAAACCTACTACATGCGTGATACATACAGAGAGGAGGAGAGGTACAATGTTATAAAGGAGATTATAATACTGCCCCCTATGTACAAGAATATAACTACTATAATACTGCCCCTATGTACAAGAATATAACTACTATAATACTGCTCCCTATGTACAAGAATATAACTACTATAATACTGCCCCCTATGTACAAGAATATAACTACTATAATACTGCCCCTATGTACAAGAATATAACTACTATAACACTGGTAACGGGGCTCATGCCTACTGCCAGACAGTAGATACACACAGGATAGGATTAGATACACAGCTCAGCAGCCAGTATCACACATGAGCTTAGATACACCACATACTGGATGTATCAGCTACTTTATAATTGGTATATAACTACTATAATACTGCCCCCTATGTACAAGAATATAACTACTATAATACTGCCCCATATGTACAAGAATATAACTACTATAATACTGCCCCCTATGTGCAAGAATATAACTACTATAATACTGCCCCCTATGTACAGGAATATAACTACTATAATACTGCCCCCTATGTACAAGAATATAACTACTATAATACTACCCCCTATGTACAGGAATATAACTACTATAATACTGCCCCTATGTACAGGAATATAACTACTATAATATTGCCCCCTATGTACAGGAATATAACTACTATAATACTGCTCCCTATGTACAAGAATATAACTACTATAATACTGCCCCCTATGTACAAGAATATAACTACTATAATACTGCCCTCTATGTACAGGAATATAACTACTATAATACTGCCTCCTATGTACAAGAATATAACTACTATAATACTGCCCCCTATGTGCAAGAATATAACTACTATAATACTGCCCCCTATGTACAGGAATATAACTACTATAATACTGCCCCCTATGTACAAGAATATAACTACTATAATACTACCCCCTATGTACAGGAATATAACTACTATAATACTGCCCCTATGTACAGGAATATAACTACTATAATATTGCCCCCTATGTACAGGAATATAACTACTATAATACTGCTCCCTATGTACAAGAATATAACTACTATAATACTGCCCCCTATGTACAAGAATATAATTACTATAATACTGCCCTCTATGTACAGGAATATAACTACTATAATACTGCCTCCTATGTACAAGAATATAACTACTATAATACTGCCTCCTATGTACAAGAATATAACTACTATAATACTGCCCCCTATGTACAAGAATATAACTACTATAATACTGCCTCCTATGTACAAGAATATAACTACTATAATACTGCCTCCTATGTACAAGAATATAACTACTATAATACTGCCTCCTATGTACAAGAATATAACTACTATAATACTGCCTCCTATGTACAAGAATATAACTACTATAATACTGCCCCCTATGTACAAGAATATAACTACTATAATACTGCTCCCTATGTACAAGAATATAACTACTATAATACTGCCCCCTATGTACAAGAATATAACTACTATAATACTGCCCTCTATGTACAGGAATATAACTACTATAATACTGCCTCCTATGTACAAGAATATAACTACTATAATACTGCCCCCTATGTGCAAGAATATAACTACTATAATACTGCCCCCTATGTACAGGAATATAACTACTATAATACTGCCCCCTATGTACAAGAATATAACTACTATAATACTACCCCCTATGTACAGGAATATAACTACTATAATACTGCCCCTATGTACAGGAATATAACTACTATAATATTGCCCCCTATGTACAGGAATATAACTACTATAATACTGCTCCCTATGTACAAGAATATAACTACTATAATACTGCCCCCTATGTACAAGAATATAATTACTATAATACTGCCCTCTATGTACAGGAATATAACTACTATAATACTGCCTCCTATGTACAAGAATATAACTACTATAATACTGCCTCCTATGTACAAGAATATAACTACTATAATACTGCCCCCTATGTACAAGAATATAACTACTATAATACTGCCTCCTATGTACAAGAATATAACTACTATAATACTGCCTCCTATGTACAAGAATATAACTACTATAATACTGCCTCCTATGTACAAGAATATAACTACTATAATACTGCCTCCTATGTACAAGAATATAACTACTATAATACTGCCCCCTATGTACAAGAATATAACTACTATAATACTGCCTCCTATGTACAAGAATATAACTACTATAATACTGCCTCCTATGTACAAGAATATAACTACTATAATACTGCCCCCTATGTACAAGAATATAACTACTATAATACTGCCTCCTATGTACAAGAATATAACTACTATAATACTGCCCCCTATGTACAGGAATATAACTACTATAATACTGCCCCCTATGTACAAGAATATAACTACTATAATACTACCCCCTATGTACAAGAATATAACTAATATAATACTGCCCCCTATGTACTAGGACAGTGGTGGCGAACCTATGGCACGGGTGCCAGAGGCGGCACTCCGATCTCTTTCTGTGGGCACCCGGGCCATTGCCCCAGGACACCAGACAGGACTCAAAGAATTTTACTGCAGTTCCAAGCAACTTAAAAGATGCTGCTTGGGGCTGTAGGAAGAGGGAGAATGTGTAGACAGAGACGAATTATCTTTGGAGAAGCTACTGCTGGCCCCATTGGTTCTCTGTGTAGAGAGGGATACTGGATAGCAATGATGCAAATTTTCCCTCCTTCTTTCTACTGTGTTGGTGTCCTCAGGAGCCCAGTATGAGTGAAAGTTGTTCAGGGAGCAATAAATTACTGCTTTAATTTTTGGTTGGCACCTCACGATAAATGAGGGAGGTTTGGGGTTGCAGTTTGGGCACTCGGTCGCTAAAAGGTTCGCCATCACTGTACTAGGATATAACTACTGCCCGGTGTGTACAGGTCCTGTACTGGGTATATACAGTATATTACCCTCCTCTTCTGTCCGGATGTGTATATAATGTCGGTCTCATTGTGACTCATCTCATCAGATCTTCCTGTAATTAAGCTGCAGATTACGTTCTCTGGAGATGTAATTACAGGTGAGGTGGGTGACTATGTGCGGTGCTGCACTGCGGGTGCCACCTTCTGTGATGCCAGTCATTGTGGGTGCTGTATGGTATAATCGGAGGAAGGTGCCGGCTCTGGTTCTGCTGCGGATCTGCTGACGTTAACTGTTTTACTGCTGGATGCTCTGCACGTGCCGCCGTGTATTTTTTCCACAAATCCATCAAATTCCTCTGCTGAATCTGCAATTATCACCATTACTGTGGGAAAGCTGCGAAACAGATGGCGCATTGTTTGTCATATAAATCACAGCGAGAAGCAAAGCCCCTCATTCTCAGGAGAAAGCCAACATGTCCGCAAAATAATTAGGCAAATCTGTGTCATGTGACAAATCCCTGAAATAATAAGAATGTTCCCTACAATAATTCTGTACTGATCCTGAGTTACATCCTGTAGATCTTTTTATTAAAATATAAAGTATAAAACATAACAATGTTATTACGTAAACCGAAACCCTATAAACAATGGGGGAGATTTATCATAGGCCTCTTAGAGCAGAACTGTTCTAGTTGCCCATGGCAACCAATCAGAGCTCAGCTTTCATTTTCCCACAGCTGTTTATAAAATGGAAGCTGAACACTGATTGGTTGCCATGAGCAACAGTTCTGGTCTCACACAAATAAATGAGGCCTACCATGTTTACAGTGACCCACCTGCAGGTCCAGCCCCATTTTACAGATACCTGCTGACAGGTTCTCTGCGTCCTGACAATGAGATAAGTTACAAGGCTTTATCGCATCCCTGGTAGCTCTTCCCCCCGGACTGCGGAGCTTTCCATCATCCCTGACAGTGACCTAAATCTATGAGATCTGCTGAGTAAACGGTTTGAAAGCATCGAAATAATGTGTAGCCCGGGCACATACCCCCCTGCCCCAGAGATGCCCACCCCCTCCTTTACCATGTACTACAGGAGGTCATACTGCGCTGCTCAAGTGAGGTGCAGCACAGAGTATTTAAGCAGAGCCGTGTCACGGCTGCGGATCTGTACAGCCAAACAATGTGAGGACAGGACCAAATGCTAAGGGTGATGCCACACGTGGCATTTTGAACTCCGTCAAAAAATGCATGCCTTAAAAAATGCCTCAGTTTTTGACAGATTTTACCAATTATCTTAATTGAAACTGGTCAAAAACGCATGTGTTTTTCATCGGACTGCTTAAAAAACGGGCCAAAAACGCGTTCAAAACGCCACGTGTGCCATCACCCTAAGAAGTAATAGGTTCTAGACAGAGACAGGGCCCCCGCAGCACAGAGTATTTCAGGACTGTGTATATCTTCTGAGAATTCACCGACAGCGGCTTATGTTAATATGAAGAGATAAATTGGATTTTCTATACTGAGACTTCTATAATAATAGTGAAGGTTCACAGCAGCACAGAGGATGTCAGAGGAGTGTGCTGATCTTATGGGAGACCATAGACTGAGAGTAACGTAGTGGAGGAGCAGGGTCCACAGCAGCACAGAGGATGTTAGAGGAGGAGTGTGCTGAACTCTGGGAGACCATAGACTGAGAGTTACATAGTGGAGGAGCAGGGTCCACAGCAGCACAGAGGATGTCAGTGGAGGAGTGTGCTGACCTTATAGGAGACCATAGATTGAGAGTTACATAGTGGAGGAGCAGGGTCCACAGCAGCACAGAGGATGTCAGAGGAGGAGTGTACAGATCTTATGGGAGACCATAGACTGAGAGTTACATAATGGAGGAGCAGGGTCCACATCAGCACAGAGGATGTCAGAGAAGGAGTGTGCTGAACTCTGGGAGACCATAGACTGAGAGTTACATAGTGGAGGAGCAGGGTCCACAGCAGCACAGAGGATGTCAGAGGAGGAGTGTACTGATCTTATGGGAGACCATAGACTGAGAGTTACATAGTGGCAGAGCAGGGTCCACAGCAGCACAGAGAATGTCAGAGGAGGGGTGTGCTGGGTCCTCCAGCAGCACAGAGCACTATCACCATCAGGTCACAGGTCATAATGTGCTGGATAGAACCTAGGAAAGGGATGGGTTAAATCTGCTGTACCTCATGTCTGAGTGGTGAGGGTGGCATCGTGCCAGGCTGTGGGGTATTTGTCTTGTTAGTGGCTCTCAGCGTCTGGCTGTGACTCATAGCTGGAGCCCGGGCATCATGTGGCACTGGAAATATTACAGGGGCGAATGTATCACCCACATTATACCCACCAAACACATGATTACAGGCCAACAGAGGGTTAATTATATATAATAATATCTGCTATACCCACAATGATCCGCAGCCTCTTCATGGGGCTATTAGTGCCTTTCATCCTGAGCCTCCTGCTTCACTACCCTCCAGCCGCTTCATAGATACTCCCAAAACAATGTATCAGTCAAAGTATCAGTAATAATATTATAATATCACATATTCTGTGATCTGAATGTATCAATAATACAGAAAATATAAGAAGAAATCCCGCACATCGTCCTCCATCACATGCAGTGAACTTCAGCTCCTCACACATCGGACACCAAACATATAAAAAACAATTGCCACATTTTGGTGTTGGCCGTGACCAAGATTAACGCTAACGAGCAAACGCGTCACTAATCTGAAGGACCATGTGCTGGAATTCTTCTTACATTTTCTGTATGTGCTCGACAGTCCCCGCACTGTCCATCCACACAGCCGCAAGGAGCGGGGGAGCTGGGTTTTGTTTCATATTGAAACCTATCAATCGTAGATTCCCCCATAATAATATATACATCACAGGAGCCCCCATAATAATATATACATCATAGGAGCCCCCCATAATATACACATCATAGGAGCCCCCCATAATATACACATCATAGAAACCCCCCATAATAATATATACATCATAGGAGCCCCCCATAATAATATATACATCATAGGAGCCCCCCATAATATACACATCATAGGAGCCCCCCATAATATACACATCATAGAAACCCCCCATAATAATATATACATCGTAGGAGCCCCCATAATAATATATACATCATAGGAGCCCCCCATAATATACACATCATAGAAACCCCCCATAATAATATATACATCATAGGAGCCCCCCATAATATACACATCATAGAAACCCCCCATAATAATATATACATCGTAGGAGCCCCCATAATAACATATACATCATAGGAGCCCCCATAATAACATATACATCATAGGAGCCCCCATAATAATATATACATCATAGGAGCCCCCCATAATATACACATCATAGAAACCCCCCATAATAATATATACATCATAGGAGCCCCCCATAATATACACATCATAGAAACCCCCCATAATAATATATACATCGTAGGAGCCCCCATAATAATATATACATCATAGGAGCCCCCCATAATAATATAAACATCATAGGAGCCCCCCATAATAATATAAACATCATAGACTCCCCCATAATAATATATACATCGTAGGAGCCCCCATAATAATATATACATCATAGGAGCCCCCCATAATAATATAAACATCGTAGGAGCCCCCATAATAATATATACATCGTAGGAGCCCCCATAATAATATATACATCGTAGGAGCCCCCATAATAATATATACATCATAGGAGCCCCCCATAATAATATAAACATCGTAGGAGCCCCCATAATAATATATACATCATAGGAGCCCCCCATAATAATATAAACATCGTAGGAGCCCCCATAATAATATATACATCGTAGGAGCCCCCATAATAATATATACATCGTAGGAGCCCCCATAATAATATATACATCATAGGAGCCCCCCATAATAATATAAACATCGTAGGAGCCCCCATAATAATATATACATCATAGATGAGCTTCCATCACAGTTTCTAACATGTTTCCTTTCTCTTCCTCTCTCCTGCAGGGGTGTGTGGCTGCTGTGGAGCGCTGCGTCCTCGCTACAAAAGACTGGTGGACAACATCTTCCCCGAGGATTCGGAGGTTAGTGCTCAGGGTTATATGTAAAGTTTGAGGGGATTTCCATCTACTGATGATTATGTGTCTTTTTAGCAACAGCAATACCCTACAAACAGTAACGTGTCTGGTACTGCAGCTTAATTGGCACTGAACTGCAATACCGGTCACGGACATGGTATATAGAGCTATCAATCACTTTGTAGTCCCATCCATAGAGAGCAGCTGAGCAGTGAAACCAGTGGGAATAATCACTATCAGAGGGATCTGCAAAACCTGGGAGATCCCGGGAATCTAAACCTGTCTTGTCATCAGGATCTTGTCACCATTTGCGCACATATACATTACAGTCTATAATCTTACGTTATGACTCTTGTCACTCCGCAGGATGGTCTCGTCAAAGCCAACATGGAGAAGTTGACTTTCTACGCGCTGTCAGCCCCAGAGAAACTGGATCGCATCGGCGCCTACCTCTCGGAGCGGCTCAGCAGAGATGTGTCCAGGCACCGCTATGGGTACGACCACCACCCCTGGCACCACTCAGGAACATGCAGGCACATGGGGATGGAAGCTGCACGGGGACCACATTACCCAAGGGTGCATGTACCATATAGGAGGCTCAAGGGTGAACATGCCACAAGTACCATAGAGGAGGCTCATATGGATGTTATGGGTCCCAGCCCAATCAGTGAAAGTTAATGATTGGGTGGAGGCAGAATCTTCTCTGGATACTTTGTTTCTTCTTTCTCCTGGGATTATTCTGCAGAATGTCAGCACAGAGGGAACTGAGCATTAATGGTGCGTAATAGCAGATAATAGCTGCCTGCTCCCCCTCCATTATAAGACCGGAGGAGGCCTGTTATTATCTCTATAGGCACTGTACTCAGAGAGATATCACCGTGTTATCTGTGGTGTTACATAGGACTGCATGATACATCTACTACATGATCTGTAGTCAGAGATATCACTGTGTTATCTGTGGTGTTACATAGGACTGCATGATACATCTACTACATGATCTGTACTCAGAGATATCACTGTGTTATCTGTAGTGTTACATAGGACTGCAGGACACATCTACTACATGATCTGTACTCAGAGAGATATCACTGTGTTATCTGTGGTGTTACATAGGACTGCATGATACATCTACTACATGATCTGTACTCAGAGAGATATCAATGTGTTATCTGTGGTGTTACATAGGACTGCAGGACACATTTACTACATGATCTGTACTCAGAGATATCACAGTGTTATCTGTGGTGTTACATAGGACTGCAGGACACATTTACTACATGATCTGTACTCAGAGATATCACTGTGTTATCTGTAGTGTTACATGGGACTGCAGGACACATCTACTACATGATCTGTACTCAGAGATATCACTGTGTTATCTGTGGTGTTACATAGGACTGCAGGACACATCTACTACATGATCTGTACTCATAGATATCACTGTGTTATCTGTGGTGTTACATAGGACTGCAGGACACATCTACTACATGATCTGTACTCAGAGATATCACTGTGTTATCTGTGGTGTTACATAGGACTGCAGGACACATCTACTACATGATGTGTACTCAGAGATATCAGTGTGTTATCTGTGGTGTTACATAGGACTGCAGGACACATCTACTACATGATCTGTACTCAGAGAGATATCACTG
Source organism: Engystomops pustulosus (assembly GCF_040894005.1). Lineage (NCBI taxonomy): Eukaryota > Metazoa > Chordata > Amphibia > Anura > Leptodactylidae > Engystomops > Engystomops pustulosus. The sequence goes on along the minus strand of NC_092413.1, from coordinate 219,700,494 downwards.
TGTTATCTGTGGTGTTACATAGGACTGCAGGACACATTTACTACATGATCTGTACTCAGAGATATCACTGTGTTATCTGTGGTGTTACATGGGACTGCAGGACACATCTACTACATGATCTGTACTCAGAGATATCACTGTGTTATCTGTGGTGTTACATAGGACTGCAGGACACATCTACTACATGATCTGTACTCAGAGATATCACTGTGTTATCTGTAGTGTTACATAGGACTGCAGGTCACATCTACTACATGATCTGTACTCAGAGATATCACTGTGTTATCTGTGGTGTTACATAGGACTGCAGGACACATCTACTACATGATCTGTACTCAGAGATATCACTGTGTTGTCTGTGGTGTTACATAGGACTGCAGGACACATCTACTACATGATCTGTACTCAGAGATATCACTGTGTTATCTGTGGTGTTACATAGGACTGCAGGACACATCTACTACATGATCTGTACTCAGAGATATCACTGTGTTATCTGTGGTGTTACATAGGACTGCAGGTCACATCTACTACATGATCTGTACTCAGAGATATCACTGTGTTATCTGTGGTGTTACATAGGACTGCAGGACACATCTACTACATGATCTGTACTCAGAGATATCACTGTGTTATCTGTGGTGTTACATAGGACTGCAGGACACATCTACTACATGATCTGTACTCAGAGAGATATCACTGTGTTATCTGTGGTGTTACATAGGACTGCAGGACACATCTACTACATGATCTGTACTCAGAGATATCACTGTGTTATCTGTGGTGTTACATGGGACTGCAGGTCACATCTACTACATGATCTGTACTCAGAGATATCACTGTGTTATCTGTGGTAATACATGGGACTGCAGGTCACATCTACTACATGATCTGTACCCAGAGATATCACTGTGTTATCTGTGGTGTTACATAGGACTGCAGGACACATCTACTACAGGATCTGTACACAGAGAGATATCACTGTGTTATCTGTGGTGTTACATAGGACTGCAGGACACATCTAATACATGATCTGTACTCAGAGATATCACTGTGTTATCTGTGGTGTTACATGGGACTGCAGGACACATCTACTACATGATCTGTACTCAGAGAGATATCACTGTGTTATCTGTGGTGTTACATAGGACTGCAGGACACATCTACTACATGATCTGTGGTGGTGTTACATAGGACTGCAGGAGACATTGCGGTATATATTGTACATGAGAAGACGTGTGACGCTAGTAGTTGGTTGGTGTGAAGAAGCGGGGGACATGATAAGTGGGTGTGAATATTTAATATTTCATCTCCTCAGTAGGTTGCTGGGAGCCAGGAGTCTGCGGAGCTTGTGGTGTGTGTGGAGAACACACTGGTCCCCGTATCTACAGTTTTGTACAGTTGCTTCCCCCTTATCTCCTGGTTTCATCCGTTTCTGGAAAAGCTGGGTGACTGCCAGTGCATGTGACTAGCACTACACCCCCATTAGACATAGCGCCCTACAAGCAGATCCATTTCTTATATCTCAAAAGGATTGTGGATTATTTAGTAAATAATTGAAACATTGAAACAAGTAAAATAAAATATTTGTATTCTATGACAATTTTCACTAAAAGATAGAAGAATTGGATCTGCTTACATGGCGTTTTTTTGGTTGTGTACGAACATATGCGGAGGTGGGGAACTCCGAATCCATGCGATGCTCATATAAGCTCATGTTCACACACACCCAAGATTTTGGTTGAACTACCACTACACCCCCCATGAGAGCTGTCACCCATCATAGACATAGCACATGTGACAGGATGAGGATGGGGGCCATGTAGTATTCACACCTTATACTCCTCTCCAGAGAAGATTTTGTTCTCTGATCCAAACAAAAGCTGATCCTAAAATTTTACATGTCAGATTCCTAAACCCCCAGCCCCTTGTCTGAGACCCCACATCACACTGGTCTCATACAGTGGCAGATTAGCTATGAATTCCTAGTGCTAACGTTCTGCTGATGAGAAGCTACAGCCTGGAGGGGGTAGAGGAAACTAACAGAATTTACACTGCAGCTCTGGATGTGACTGGATCCATGGTCACAGGCTGCACCGCTGTCTATGGGGGACCACTGTATGTAATATATAGCAATACTAGAGCCCAGGCTGCACTGGTGTCTATGGGGGACCATTGTATGTAATATATAGCAATACTAGAGCACAGGCTGCACTGGTGTCTATGGTGGACCACTGTATGTAATATATAGCAATACTAGAGCACAGGCTGCACCGGTGTCTATGGTGGACCACTGTATGTAATATATAGCAATACTAGAGCACAGGCTGCACTGGTGTCTATGGTGGACCACTGTATGTAATATATAGCAATACTAGAGCACAGGCTGCACTGGTGTCTATGGTGGACCACTGTATGTAATATATAGCAATACTAGAGCACAGGCTGCACTGGTGTCTATGGTGGACCACTGTATGTAATATATAGCAATACTATAGCCCAGGCTGCACTGGTGTCTATGGTGGACCACTGTATGTAATATATAGCAATACTAGAGCACAGGCTGCACTGGTGTCTATGGTGGACCACTGTATGTAATATATAGCAATACTAGAGCACAGGCTGCACTGGTGTCTATGGTGGACCACTGTATGTAATATATAGCAATACTAGAGCACAGGCTGCACTGGTGTCTACGGGGGACCACTGTATGTAATATATATAGCAATACTAGAGCACAGGCTGCACTGGTGTCTATGGTGGACCACTGTGTGTAATATATAGCAATACTAGAGCACAGGCTGCACTGGTGTCTATGGTGGACCACTGTATGTAATATATAGCAATACTAGAGCACAGGCTGCACTGGTGTCTATGGTGGACCACTGTGTGTAATATATAGCAATACTAGAGCACAGGCTGCACTGGTGTCTATGGTGGACCACTGTATGTAATATATAGCAATACTAGAGCACAGGCTGCACTAGTATCTATGGTGGACCACTGTATGTAATATATAGCAATACTAGAGCACAGGCTGCACTGGTGTCTATGGTGGACCACTGTGTGTAATATATAGCAATACTAGAGCACAGACTGCACTGGTGTCTATGGTGGACCACTGTGTGTAATATATAGCAATACTAGAGCACAGACTGCACTGGTGTCTATGGTGGACCACTGTATGTAATATATAGCAATACTAGAGCACAGGCTGCACTGGTGTCTATGGTGGACCACTGTATGTAATATATAGCAATACTAGAGCACAGGCTGCACTGGTGTCTATGGTGGACCACTGTATGTAATATATAGCAATACTAGAGCACAGGCTGCACTGGTGTCTATGGTGGACCACTGTATGTAATATATAGCAATACTAGAGCACAGGCTGCACTGGTGTCTATGGTGGACCACTGTATGTAATATATAGCAATACTAGAGCACAGGCTGCACTAGTATCTATGGTGGACCACTGTATGTAATATATAGCAATACTAGAGCACAGGCTGCACTGGTGTCTATGGTGGACCACTGTATGTAATATATAGCAATACTAGAGCACAGACTGCACTGGTGTCTATGGTGGACCACTGTGTGTAATATATAGCAATACTAGAGCACAGACTGCACTGGTGTCTATGGTGGACCACTGTATGTAATATATAGCAATACTAGAGCACAGGCTGCACTGGTGTCTATGGTGGACCACTGTATGTAATATATAGCAATACTAGAGCACAGGCTGCACCGGTGTCTATGGTGGACTACTGTATGTAATATATAGCAATACTAGAGCACAGGCTGCACTGGTGTCTATGGTGGACCACTGTATGTAATATATAGCAATACTAGAGCACAGGCTGCACCGGTGTCTATGGTGGACTACTGTATGTAATATATAGCAATACTAGAGCACAGGCTGCACTGGTGTCTATGGTGGACCACTGTATGTAATAAATAGCAATACTAGAGCACAGGCTGCACTGGTGTCTATGGTGGACCACTGTATGTAATATATAGCAATACTAGAGCACATGTAATCTGTATTTGTTGCAGAAATCAAAGCTCAGCTTTCAGTTTCTATCCTTTGAGTGATGAAATTGGTTGTGGGACCTTTTTGCCGCCCAAAATGTGCTTCCTGGGATGCAGATAGACCTGAGTTTGGGACATTCTGTGATCCTATAATCCCACACTGTCCCGCTGAATCCAGGACGGTTAGGAGCTATGCTGTGATGGCTTTGTTACCCATTGTGCCTCTCGCCCAGTTTATGCCCTCCCTCTTATCCCATCACTGTGTACACGGTGTTGATATTGCCCAGGTTTTGGGTTTTGCTCCAGTGTTTGTGCCCCCTCCCCGCTGACCCTGTGTCATGCCCAGGATTAGTAAATGGGCACACATCAGCCGGGCCGTCCTAATGCCCGGAGATTGTGGATTAGTGCAGAATCCTCGGCTCCAGGACGCATCTGTCACCGCCGCCCTCCGCTCCCTACAGATGCTTTCTGCCCGTCTGCGGAGAGGACCAGGGGGCATCCGAGCTGCTCTCTCATCACCCGTCACCGGACTCCTCCAAGATGAGCTGCTGGTGCAGGTACCGCACACACACTACACCCTGTAACCTCTTCCCTGTAGGTATCTGCACAGCCTGGCACAGCTGGATGGCACCAATAATGCCCAGACTGTGCCAGGGGGGCGGTTGAGGAGCAGAATTCATCACACTTTAGGGTGGAGATGTAAAGATGGAGGTCAGGATAGAGGGTTCTGGGGAATAGACGGAAATGACTGGGTGTCTTGAGAAGGATGTAGCAGATGCTATAGAGCAGAGAGAGTGATATCTCTGAGTACAGATCATGTAGTAGATGTGTCCTGCAGTCCTATGTAACAGCACAGATAACACAGTGATATCTCTGAGTACAGATCATGTAGTAGATGTGTCCTGCAGTCCTATGTAACACCACAGATAACACAGTGATATCTCTGAGTACAGATCATGTAGTAGATGTGTCCTGCAGTCCTATGTAACACCACAGATAACACAGTGATATCTCTGAGTACAGATCATGTAGTAGATGTGTCCTGCAGTCCCATGTAACAGCAAAGATAACACAGTGATATCTCTGAGTACAGATCATGTAGTAGATGTGTCCTGCAGTCCTATGTAACACCACAGATAACACAGTGATATCTCTGACTACAGATCATGTAGTAGATGTGTCCTGCAGTCCTATGTAACACCACAGATAACACAGTGATATCTCTGAGTACAGATCATGTAGTAGATGTGTCCTGCAGTCCTATGTAACACCACAGATAACACAGTGATATCTCTGACTACAGATCATGTAGTAGATGTGTCCTGCAGTCCTATGTAACACCACAGATAACACAGTGATATCTCTGAGTACAGATCATGTAGTAGATGTGTCCTGCAGTCCTATGTAACACCACAGATAACACAGTGATATCTCTGAGTATAGATCATGTAGTAGATGTGTCCTGCAGTCCTATGTAACACCACAGATAACACAGTGATATCTCTGAGTATAGATCATGTAGTAGATGTGTCCTGCAGTCCTATGTAACAGCACAGATAACACAGTGATATCTCTGAGTACAGATCATGTAGTAGATATGTCCTGCAGTCCTATGTAACACCACAGATAACACAGTGATACCTCTGAGTACAGATCATGTAGTAGATGTGTCCTGCAGTCCTATGTAACACCACAGATAACACAGTGATATCTCTGAGTACAGATCATGTAGTAGATGTGTCCTGCAGTCCCATGTAACACCACAGATAACACAGTGATATCTCTGAGTACGGATCATGTAGTAGATGTGTCCTGCAGTCCCATGTAACACCACAGATAACACAGTGATATCTCTGGGTACAGATCATGTAGTAGATGTGTCCTGCAGTCCTATGTAACACCACAGATAACACAGTGATATCTCTCTGAGTACAGATCATGTATTAGATGTGTCCTGCAGTCCTATGTAACGCTCCTATGATAGCGCCCCCTGTGTATGGAGCTGGGGTGGTGTAGTGTTGGGTCTCTGTATGAGGTCAGGCTCCACCCTGGGGATTGATGGGGGGTGATGTCTCTCTGACCCTTAGTTCGGCTGTGATAGAGATTGGGGGCAGTAGGGGGTGGTCCGTTTATCACTCGGCTCTGGACCTGTTCTGTCATGATGGTTTGTTACAATGTATCCAGTCTATTCAGTTATCTGTGACACATAGTAACACTGCACTGATACATTGTAACAGAATGCAGTGTGTGTGACCCTCTCCTCGTCCTGTCCCCGCAGTTATGTCTGCATCGCTATGGAGGCCCTGGACCAGCTCCTCATGGCCTGTCACTGCCAAAGCATCAACCTGTTTGTGGAGAGTTTCCTGAAGATGGTGGCAAAACTGCTGGAGTCCGAGAAACCCAACCTACAGATCCTGGGGACCAACTCCGTGAGTACCTGATAGGATTAGATACACAGCTCAGCAGTCAGTATCACACAGGATGGGATTAGATACACAGCTCAGCAGGCAGTATCACACAGGATGGGATTAGATACACAGCTCAGCAGTCAGTATCACACAGGATGGGATTAGATACACAGCTCAGCAGTCAGTATCACACAGGAGAGGATTAGATACACAGCTCAGCAGTCAGTATCACACAGGATGGGATTAGATACACAGCTCAGTATCACACATAATGGGGCAGATTTACTTACCCGGTCCATTCGCGATCCAGTGGCGCGTTCTCTGCGGTGGATTCGGGTCCGGCCGTGATTTGTTAAGGTAGTTCCTCCGACGTCCACCAGGTGTCGCTGCTACGCTGAAAAGCATCGGAATGCACTGAAGTTCACCGAGCCGGGCTGAGTAAAGGTAAGTGCAAGCTCCGCGATTTTTTTTTTAAATGCGGCGTTTTTTCCGAATCCGTCGTGTTTTCGTTCAGCCACGCCCCCCGATTTCCATCGCATGCATGCCAACGCCGATCCGCCACAATCCGATCACGTGCGCCAAAATCCCGGGGCAATTCAGGGGAAATCGATGCAAATCGGAAATATTGGGGTAACACGTCAGGAAAACGCGAATCGGGGTCCTTAGTAAATGACCCCCAATGTGTACACAGGAGAGTAGCTGTCTAAGGTGGATTTCTTCACAATCTGGTCTGTATTACCATGCCAGCAGGGGGCAGCACTGTACATGTGACTGCAGCCAGGCATAGGAGGGTGCAGTGCACTGTGTATATGAGGATATATTATGTAACATGACACTTCTCATCTATGTTCCTTTTTTTCAGTTTGTGAAATTTGCCAACATTGAGGAGGACACTCCGTCCTACCACCGCAGCTATGACTTCTTTGTATCCAGGTTCAGTGAGATGTGCCACTCCAGCTATGAAGATATGGAGATAAGGACAAAGTAAGAACCTACCCTACCCTACCCTAGGATTTACTGCCCCTGGTGGAACAGTCACACTGGTTTGGTGGTCCAGTCACACTGGTTTGGTGGTCCAGTCACACTGGTTTGGTAGTCCAGTCACACTGCTTTGGTGGACCGGTCACAATGGTTTCACCTATAAATTTTAGGAGTCATATATCCAGTCTCCTAGTGTGCTGGTGGCCCAGGTGTTTGGTGTCTTAGTGTTTCTCTTATTTGGTAATTTAATCCCTGTTGGTGGAGTCTCGATCCCCGGTGTCCATTATTTTTGACTCCCAGTCTCTGATATCCACTTTTTTCCAGACTTTAGAGTTTAGTACCCGGCAGTATAATTTTATACCTTATATTAAATATATTTACTATCCTTGACCCCGTTGTCCACTTTTGCGTTCTACTCCAGTAGTTACGTGTCCATCTGGCATGGTGTTTTCAGTGTTTTGGTGAATCTTTTGGTGATTTTTGCCTCCGTCCCGGATGTTAACCGCTTCATAGTTCCAGTTTTGACTTGACAGTCTCTGGAGTTGTTTGGTGGCTAAGGGACCAGTGTCCACTGGTGTTCTGCCCCAATCCCTTGATGTCTTTCAGTTTCGTGAACTTCTAGACTGTGGTGGACTGGGTCTCTAGATCCTGGTGGTTTCTAGTGATCTCCTACAATCCTGGTAGGACCATGACCAGTTTAGGTTAGGCTCTTTTAGCACTTGGAGGTACTGGACCTTACCACTGTTTTGGTGCCCCAGTACTCCATTTCCCAGAAGTTGGTGCTTAGTAGTAAATCTCATTGTAGGCTTCTACGATCCCTAACATCCAGTGGTTTGATTTGTTCTGTCTATCCCGTCTTCACGTCTTTGTATCCCCAGGTTTGCCAGGTCTCCAGACAGTTTTGTATAAAAGATTTAATGTTTCTCTTATCTTCTTCTGTATCTTCAAGGATCCGAATGGCCGGAATCAAAGGTCTTCAGGGAGTTGTCAGGAAGACGGTGAACGATGAGCTTCAGGCCAACATCTGGGATCCTCAGCACATGGATAAGATTGTTCCATCATTACTCTATAACCTCCAGCATGTGGAAGAGACGGAAAGGTGAAATATTACCCCGGCTGGGAAGTAGAGTAGCTGACGCGATTCTGCCCCACTACCTGACACTTTTGCCCTTGGTATAGGTCAGGGCTACGTTTTAGGGATACAGTGAAGGATGTGATTCAAGGTTACAGTCCAGGAATCCATTAATTCCCCCTTAGCTTTATGGAGCTCCCACCTGGTACTTACCTCTAGGGTCCATCAGGTTACATCCCCCACCATCTATAATGGTTTTATAACCTTCATAAATTTCCCCGTTTTGACTGTGCTTCTGTCGTAATGATCGGGTTACACCCCGTCTTTCCAACATTCAGTCTTCAGAATTTCTTACAGTCACGCTTTGAGATCTTAGGATTCTCAAGTCTCCAAAAGGAAACCCACCACCAATTCACGATCACACACATTACAGTATGTAACGCGCAGACACTGAAACAGCAGGGGGATAAAACAATAAAATTTACCTTAAGCAGACACTGAAGAAGCAGCAATACAGCAGTACATATCATGATTCATGGAGACACCGAAGCAGCAGGGACATAAGTGACATACACAGTATCCACAGCTATAGCAGCAGAGGGAAGAAGAGCATTTGAAATCCTTCATTCCCCAAATTTAACCATATTTCAAGAGAGTATGAAAATTGCAGACACTGAAGCAGCAGGAGTCTAAAAAATAGAAGTGAAATCCTGCAGTGTCCTGAGTGAAACACTGTAATTTTTCCTTCAAAATGTAAGTACAATGAATATGTGAAGTACAGAGACACTGAAGCAGCAGGGGATTAAAAAAGGAATATACTGCAGCAGACAGAGGCAAAACATGTGAAAACTGGCCTATTCCACACTAGAATATGCAGTGTGCAGACACTGAAGCAGCAGGGGGATGAAATCGAGGTGGAATCCCTTATTATACAGAGGGCCACACATTAGCATATGTCTTGCAGAAACTGAAGCAGCAGAGAAGTCCTGCAGCTTCCACCTTCCATCAGCACAGATTTGTCCATTTATGGATGATTAGGTGTCAGTTCACTTCATATGACTTCACCCATAGAGATATACTTTGTGCAGACACTGAAAAAGCAGGGCCTATGGACAGTAAAATCCTACCTAGAGTATTCAGCTTGTGCAGACACTGAACCAGCAGTATACAATGGAACGAGTACAGTTCTGCCTTTCTGGATGTGACTGGAGTATAAGACCGCACATGATAATTATAGTAGAGTATTTGCAGGTATGTAGAGCGCCCCCCAGAGGCCAACAGTTACTAATACTCTTTGCCGTTTTGTTTTGACCTGACCCTGGTCTCAGCTGCTCAGGTACTAACTAATCCTTATGTTCTGCCTCCAGCTTCTCCTCTGCGCCCTCTCGCCCTCCTTCTTCTAGTCTTCTCGCTTGTGCTCGTTCGGCTTTGGCCGTTCTTCTTCTGTACTTTGTTTATTTCTTGCATCCGTAGCCCTCTCGGTTCTTCTATGTACATGAACCTGTGTGCCTTACCCGTCTCATCCTTCACCATTGTCCTGGGTGAAGCTAAGACCTGGCAGCCACAGAGTACTGGAGGGATTATCCTGAAGGGAAAAGGGGCTGTCCAAGGTGGAAGAACCTTGAGGTATGTCCTCAGGTCCTCAGGACGGTCTTGTGTCTACATTGGTTGTACTTTCTAATGAGTCATTGGCTCCTTCATCTGACTTGGACCCATCCTTGTTCTTGTATTTCTTAAGCTGTCCATACTGTTTGGTCAGAAGTTAGCCTTGATGGTCGGTGGGATATTTTTGACCCATTCCATTTGCCTCTCCATGGAAGGTTCTGCAGTAGCATAGTGGTCCTCCACTGAAGCCCTCAGCAACGTCATCGAGAAGATGTAGAGATGTCTTCTTGGCCATAGGGTTTCATCTTTTGCCTCTTCCCAGGTAGATCAGGACTATCAAAACTGAACTTTTTGAGGCTGGTTACAGGGGACAGGGTAAAACATGACATCATGATCCTCGGTCTTCTCCATGTAGAGGGCACAGGAAGAATATGGCAGTCTATACTCTTGAGGTAAAAGTAAACTATGATGATCCTTTCCATTTAGCTCTCCATGGAAGGTTCTGGAGTTCTTGTGTAGAGTAGTGGTGCCTTACTGATCCTCTTAATAACCTTAGTGAGTAGATTTAGACGTGTCTTCTTTCTCACAGGGTTCGATGCATTGCCTCAAGAGGTGGTTAAGAACGGTCAAAATGATTGAGTCCAGTTTGAGCAGGAGGAAGGGTAATACATGGCATAATAATCCTCGGTCTTCTCCATGCAACATTTAGAGGACACGTGAAGAATATGGAAGTCCATAAACTTGAGATAGAAGTCAACCATGATGCTTGTTATGACCTTTTTGGCCAGCTACTAGTAGAAGACCTGTAAGACATACTAAGTGACCCTTAATAAACTATGAGAACTTCTGTCCATGAAGGTTCTTGTCTAGTCTAGCGCTGCTCCACTAAACCCCTTCACTAGCAGCGGCCTCATGAGAGAATTTGGAGTTGTCTTATTGGTCATAGGGTTCATTCTAGTGTATCTCTCCATGGTAGTAAATAGCACAGAACCCCTTGGTCTACCCAAAGAGGACACATAAAGAACACCGCAGCCTTTACTCCTAATAAAGAAGTCAAGCATGATGGACTTTGTTAAGGAAACGTAACCAATGAAACCTGAATGTTTCTCGCCATGTTTTCAACCCTCCGCTAAACGTTCTTGGGTTCCTCAGTCTTGTCTTATGTAGTGATGCTCCACTCAAGAAGATTTAGAGAGGTCTTCTTTCATCCAATGCCTTTTCCCAGAGAGCTGTGGGAAAAATGGTGGTACTTAGTGGGATAACCCATGGTCTACAACATGAAGGCACCTGAAGAACATATTGTGGGTCATTTTCCCGACGTGTTACCCGAATATTTCTGATTTGCGCCAATTTTCCCTGTATTGCCCCGGGTTTTTGGCGCATCGGCGCCGGCATGCATGCGACGGAAATCGGGGGTGTGGCAGATTTACTTACCCGGCCCATACGCGATCCAGCGGCGCGTTCTGTGCGGTGGATTCGGGTCTTCCGGCGATTCACTAGGGCAGTTCCTCCGACGTCCACCAGGTGTCCCTGCTTCGCTGAAGTCTGGCGAGACCCAGCGAGGCCCTCAGAAATGCACCATCCTTTAACTGGTGGGGGTAAGTGCAAGTCCCGCGACACTTTTTATTTTTTAAACGTGGCGGTTTCTCCGAATCCGTCGGGTTTTCGTTCGGCCACGCCACCGATTTCCGTTGTGTGCATGCCGGCGCCGATGCGCCACAATCCGATCGTGTGCGGCAAAATCCCAGGGTAATACAGGGAAAATCGGCGCAAATCGGAAATATTCGGGTAACACGTCGGGGAAACGCGAATCGGCCCTTAGTAAATGACCCCCATTGACTTTTTTTGAGGGGACAAGGAGCTCTACTAAGTCTAGGACCATAACAAACCATCACGTTGGGAAAACTTTTGACGTTGCTCTCCACCGAGACCATCTGTTTATACAGTGTCCACCTTCTACCCATGTGTATGGCCAGCTTACGAATGTTCACCCCCCGCCCTGGATGACTGTTTGGTGTTCCTTTCTGCTTTCCCTTCCTCTTGCCACCTTCTTGACTAAATCTCACAAAATTTTGAAAAAAAAAAAAGTTCCATTTTTCTTGTCCATTCCATTCTCCTGTCCTTCAGTTGTCCTCATCAGTCAAGGTTTCAAAATTTCAAGGAGGCCACCTCTTTGGGTGAAATTGGCAGCCATGTCGGTTGTCGGAATCTTGTCAGCTTGACTGATGCGGTGTTAGACTTTCGAGGTTTTTCAGATGGATTCTGCTCACCTGGGGTGTGAAGCTCCTCCGCACCCCGGGAGGTGGTGACCCTATTGCGGCTGTCCTCCTTTCCTGCATGGGAGACAAGGTTGTCAGCCATCATTTTGCTCTGTGTCTTAAGCTAATTATGGTCTCTGTAGGTCGCAGTGATGTCTCCTGAAGCCCCGCAGAGCCTGTAATTGGCTGCATGAAAAATTAAAGAGCAATTCCTAACCTTCTGGTGAGATCCAAAGTGTATGATCTGCAGCATAAGCCGGATGTGTGGATACCCATTGGATGACAGCGGAGTAGTCAGGGGGTTGTCAGGTCCACATAATGGTTAAAGTTCTATAGAATTGGGTCTCCGAATTCCTGGATTATCTATAAAGGCCAGACCCTACTATCTGATTGTAGATCCCACAGCTATTAGGACCCCCTAGAATCAGCTCTTATCAATGGGGGGTCTTCTATCTTCCTTTGATATGAAACGTATAATACACCATTAGCGAGAACAGGCTTCCTCTTATGTTATTAATAGATACTCTAAGAGCCCCATGGACTTCCCCTTTAAATGACCAGTTCTAGTTTGGGGTCCTGATGCCAGCGCCCCTGCTTCATGCTGCAGTCATACACATGGAATTGCCCTTTAAATCCATTTGTGCATCTATAATAACGCGCTGCATGGTGCCGGCATCTACAGAATATTCTCTGAAATAGTCATAATGTAAGTCCGGAGGATGTTGTGAGTCTGCGCTGACACCTGGTGGTCATTACGTGTCTTTCATGGTTACAGTCGGTCGCCATCGCCCCTACAGAACAGCGAGAAAGAGAAGGAGATCCCCGCAGAACTGGCCGAGCGCTGCCTGAGGGAACTACTGGGGAGGGCGGCCTACGGGAATATCAAGAACGCCATCAAACCTGTACTCATGTGAGTATACAGAGGTACTGCACACAGTGATGTCACAGTACAGAGGTAATGCACACAGTGATGTCACAGTACAGAGGTACTGCACACAGTGATGTCACAGTACAGGGATAATGCACACAGTGATGTCACAGTACACAGGTAATGCACACAGTGATGTCACAGTACAGGGATAACACACACAGTGATGTCACAGTACAGTATAATACACACAGTGATGTCACAGTACAGGGATAATACACACAGTGATGTCACAGTACAGAGATAATACACACAGCGATGTCACAGTACAGGGATAATACACACAGTTATGTCACAGTACAGGGATAATACACACAGTGATGTCACAGTACAGGATAATACACACAGTAATGTCACAGTACAGGATAATACACACAGTGATGTCACAGTACAGGATAATACACACAGTGATGTCACAGTACAGGGATAACACACACAGTGATGTCACAGTACAGGGATAACACACACAGTGATGTCACAGTACAGGGATAACACACACAGTGATGTCACAGTACAGGGATAACACACACAGTGATGTCACAGTACAGGGATAACACACACAGTGATGTCACAGTACAGAGATACTACACACAGTGATGTCACAGTACAGAGATAATACACACAGTGATGTCACAGTACAGAGATAATACACACAGTGATGTCACAGTACAGGGATAATACACACAGTGATGTCACAGTACAGGGATAATACACACAGTGATGTCACAGTACAGGGATAATACACACAGTGATGTCACAGTACAGGGATAATACACACAGTGATGTCACAGTACAGAGATAATACACGCAGTGATGTCACAGTACAGAGATAATACACGCAGTGATGTCACAGTACAGAGATAATACACGCAGTGATGTCACAGTACAGAGATAATACACGCAGTGATGTCACAGTACAGAGATAATACACGCAGTGATGTCACAGTACAGGGATAATACACGCAGTGATGTCACAGTACAGAGATAATACACGCAGCGATGTCACAGTACAGAGGTAATACACGCAGCGATGTCACAGTACAGAGGTAATACACACAGCGATGTCACAGTACAGGGATAATACACACAGCGATGTCACAGTACAGGGATAATACACACAGCGATGTCACAGTACAGGGGTAATACACACAGTGATGTCACAGTACAGGGATAATACACACAGTGATGTCACAGTACAGAGATAATACACGCAGTGATGTCACAGTACAGAGATAATACACGCAGTGATGTCACAGTACAGAGATAATACACGCAGTGATGTCACAGTACAGTTTGTCTGCAAGATTTACTGAACTTAACATAGCATTGCTCAGCAGAACCAACATGGTCACCGTCCTGCAGCTCTACATTTGGGCAGCAAATACCACAGAGACACACAGCAGGTTTCTCAGAACAAACTGAGATTTGTGCAGTCAGCCTAAACATCTAGTTTTTGACTTTGGATTTACATTAATTTAGGCACCTTGACAACCATTCCCTGTGGGAGCCCAAGGTCTTCGCGATACGATGCTTTAAGATCATCATGTATTCAATACAGGTGAGAATACGGCATAATACTTTATATATGTACAAGAATATAACTGCTATAATACTGCCCCCTATGTACAAGAATATAACTACTATAATACTGCCCCCTATGTACAAGAATATAACTACTATAATACTGCTCCTATGTACAAGAATATTACTACTATAATACTGCCCCCTATGTACAAGAATATAACTGCTATAATACTGCCCCCTATGTACAGGAATATAACTACTATAATACTGCCCCTATGTACAAGAATATAACTACTATAATACTGCCCCTATGTACAAGAATATAACTACTATAATACTGCCCCCTATGTACAGGAATATAACTACTATAATACTGCCCCCTATGTACAGGAATATAACTACTATAATACTGCCCCCTATGTACAGGAATATAACTACTATAATACTGCCCCCTATGTACAGGAATATAACTACTATAATACTGCCCCCTATGTACAAGAATATAACTACTATAATACTGCCCCCTATGTACAGGAATATAACTACTATAATACTGCCCCCTATGTACAGGAATATAACTACTATAATACTGCCCCCTATGTACAGGAATATAACTACTATAATACTGCCCCTATGTACAAGAATATAACTACTATAATACTGCCCCTATGTACAGGAATATAACTACTATAATACTGCCCCATATGTACAAGAATATATCTACTATAATACTGCCCTCTATGTACAAGAATATAACTACTATAATACTGCCCCCTATGTACAGGAATATAACTACTATAATACTGCCTCCTATGTACCGGAATATAACTACTATAATACTGCCCCCTATGTACAGGAATATAACTACTATAATACTGCCCCCTATGTACAGGAATATAACTACTATAATACTGCACCCTATGTACAAGAATAAAACTGCTATAATACTGCCCCCTATGTACAAGAATATAACTACTATAATACTGCCCCCTATGTACAAGAATATAACTACTATAATACTGCCCCCTATGTACAAGAATATAACTACTATAATACTGCCCCCTATGTACAAGAACATAACTACTATAATACTTCCCCCTATGTACAGGAATATAACTGCTATAATACTGCCCCCTATGTACAAGAATATAACTGCTATAATACTGCCCCCTATGTACAAGAATATAACTATTATAATACTGCCCCCTATGTACAGGAATATAACTACTATAATACTGCCCCCTATGTACAGGAATATAACTACTATAATACTGCCCCCTATGTACAGGAATATAACTACTATAATACTGCCCCCTACGTACAGGAATATAACTACTATAATACTGCCTCCTATGTACCAGAATATAACTACTATAATACTGCCCCCTACGTACAGGAATATAACTACTATAATACTGCCTCCTATGTACCAGAATATAACTACTATAATACTGCCCCCTACGTACAGGAATATAACTACTATAATACTGCCTCCTATGTACCAGAATATAACTACTATAATACTGCCCCCTATGTACAGGAATATAACTACTATAATACTGCCCCCTATGTACAGGATATAACTACTATAATACTGCCCCCTATGTACAGGAATATAACTACTATAATACTGCCTCCTATGTACCAGAATATAACTACTATAATACTGCCCCCTATGTACAGGAATATAACTACTATAATACTGCCCCCTATGTACAAGAATATAACTACTATAATACTGCCCCCTATGTACAAGAATATAACTACTATAATACTGCCCCCTATGTACAAGAATATAACTACTATAATACTGCCCCTATGTACAGGAATATAACTAATATAATACTGCCCTCTATGTACAAGAATATAACTACTATAATACTGCCCCCTATGTACAGGAATATAACTACTATAATACTGCCCCCTATGTACAAGAATATAACTACTATAATACTGCCCCCTATGTACAAGAATATAACTACTATAATACTGCCCCCTATGTACAGGAATATAACTACTATAATACTGCCCCCTATGTACAGGAATATAACTACTATAATACTGCCCCCTATGTACAGGAATATATCTACTATAATACTGCCCTCTATGTACAAGAATATAACTACTATAATACTGCCCCCTATGTACAAGAATATAACTACTATAATACTGCCCCCTATGTACAAGAATATAACTACTATAATACTGCCCCTATGTACAAGAATATAACTACTATAATACTGCCCCCTATGTACAGGAATATAACTACTATAATACTGCCCCCTATGTACAGGAATATAACTACTATAATACTGCCCCCTATGTACAGGAATATAACTACTATAATACTGCCCCCTATGTACAGGAATATAACTACTATAATACTGCCCCCTATGTACAGGAATATATCTACTATAATACTGCCCTCTATGTACAAGAATATAACTACTATAATACTGCCCCCTATGTACAAGAATATAACTACTATAATACTGCCCCCTATGTACAGGAATATAACTACTATAATACTGCCCCTATGTACAAGAATATAACTACTATAATACTGCCCCCTATGTACAGGAATATAACTACTATAATACTGCCCCCCATGTACAGGAATATAACTACTATAATACTGCCCCCCATGTACAGGAATATAGCTACTATAATACTGCCCCCCATGTACAGGAATATAACTACTATAATACTGCATGTAGAAGCGTATAACTACAATGCTGCTCCTGTGTACAGTATGGCGGTATATAACCCCGCTCTCTGGTTGTACAGCCTCAGCACTCTCACCTGGTGATCCAGCAGTTATTGAGTCATCTCGATGCCAATAGTAAGAGTGCGGCCACGGTCCGTGCTGGGATAGTGGAGGTTTTGTCTGAATCTGCTGTGATTGCAGCCACTGGATCAGTGGGTAAGTACACCTGTATGTTGGTGGTATGTGTATGAGGTAACAGTATGTCGGTGACAGGTAGGTGTCCATGTTATGTGCAGGCCCCACGGTGCTGGAGGTGTTCAATACGTTACTGCGGCAGCTGCGGCTGAGCATAGACTACGAGCTGACCGGCAGCTACGACTCCGCCATCAACATCGGAACCAAGATCATCAAGGAGCACGAGGAGCGGATGTTCCAGGAGGCCGTCATCAAGACTATAGGTAGCGTATAGTGCGGTAATATCACGCAACTTACCTGTGACCTACCCGTGCATCATGTGACTGACCTATGACTGACCTGTGTACATCATATGACTGACCTGTGACCTCCCTGTACATCATGTGACTGACCTGTATCGTCATGTGACTGACCTGTGACCTCGCTGTGTCCATCCTGTGACTGACCTCTGACCTCCCTGTACATCATGTGAGTGACCTGTGATCTACCTGTGTGCATCCTGTGACTGACCTGTGACCTCCCTGTACATCATGTGACTGACCTGTGATCTACCTGTGTGCATCCTGTGACTGACCTGTGACCTCCCTGTACATCATGTGACTGACCTGTATCGTCATGTGACTGACCTGTGACCTCCCTGTGTGCATCCTGTGACTGACCTGTATCGTCATGTGACTGACCTGTGACCTCCCTGTGTGCATCCTGTGACTGATCTGTGACCTCCCTGTACATCATGTGACTGACCTGTGACCTCCCTGTACATCATGTGACTGACCTGTGACCTCCCTGTACATCATGTGACTGACCTGTGATCTACCTGTGTGCATCGTGTGAGTGACCTGTGATCTACCTGAGTGCATCCTGTGACTGACCTGTGACCTCCCTGTACATCGTGTGACTGACCTGTGATCTACTTGTGACTGACCTGTGACCTCCCTGTACATCGTGTGAGTGACCTGTGATCTACCTGTGTGCATCCTGTGACTGACCTGTGACCTCCCTGTACATCATGTGACTGACCTGTGACCTCCCTGTACATCCTGTGACTGACCTGTGATCTACCTGTGTGCATCGTGTGAGTGACCTGTGATCTACCTGTGTGCATCCTGTGACTGACCTGTGACCTCCCTGTACATCCTGTGACTGACCTGTGATCTACCTGTGTGCATCGTGTGAGTGACCTGTGATCTACCTGTGTGCATCGTGTGAGTGACCTGTGATCTACCTGTGTGCATCGTGTGACTGACCTGTGACCTCCCTGTACATCGTGTGACTGACCTGTGATCTACATTCCTGTACCTGTGTATTTAGCATTAGTTTCCAGCAGGGGGCAGCCCTTACATGTATGAGCTCTCCAGGTAGTAAGCGCTGTGTGACGGTTCTGTATGGACATTTGGGGCTGTGGGGTTATAGTGCCGCACCCCATACACCTGTCTGTACTGACAGCACCATGTCACATCATTATCCAGGATTATGGGACGTCTCAGATTATGTCATTTTCCATAGGGTCATTTGCCAGCACGTTGCCTACATACCAGAGGTCAGAGGTCATGCTGTTTATAATGGGAAAAGTGCCGCTACCTTCAGTGCATCATCCGATAGATCCTGGAAAAGCTGGGTAAGGGTTGTCCTTCCATTGGATGCCGCCAATGTTTTAATGTACTTTCTGAATTTTCCATTCTGTGACTATATGATACTGCCCTATAGTGCACCATGTCAGAGTTTCCCATGTCCTATTATATGTTTAGATGTTTAACTTTATAGTAGTCATATAATAGTGCCATATAGTGCCATGTAATAAATCCGCCATAACATTACTCATATAATAGTGCCATATAGAGACATGTAATAAACCCGCCATAACAATACTCATATAATAGTGCCATATAGTACTATGTAATAAATCCGCCATAACATTACTCGTATAATAGTGCCATATAGTGCCATGTAATAAACCCGCCATAAAAATATGCATATAATAGTGCCATGTAATAAACCCGCCATAACATCACTTATATAATAGTGCCATATAGTGCCATGTAATAAACCCACCATAGCATTACACATATAATAGTGCCATATAGTGCCATGTAATAAACCTGCCATAACATCACTTATATAATAGTGCCATATAGTGCCATGTAATAAACAGCCATAACATTACTCGTATAATAGTGCCATATAGTATCATGTAATAAACCCGCCATAGCATTGCCCGTATAGTACAATGTGATAAACCATTCACACCAGGAGCCGTGTACTAGTGAAATACAGTACTGTGTAATAAACTGACTGTATAATAGTGTCATAGGTCACACCTGCCATACCCATGTACATATAATAGCGCCATATAGTACCACATGATAATCCTTACCCCAAATCCTCACTGTGATTGGGTGAAAAGTTTGTATCGTGAATGGACTTCTTACAGAACCTTGCAGTATACTAACCCCATTCTCCACCACATTCATCACTCAGGGAGAACCGGAACCGTCTGATCCAGATCATGCTGCTGAAATCTCTGCTGCAGGTACTTACCTCAACATATCTACCGCATCCGTGACTGACTAACCGTAGAGCTGTCCAGGAGGTGGACAATATGCTGCACTGCCCCCTACAGTCTGATGTCTGGGTCCTCCAGGGCTGAGCAGTGATGGGATTAGTATTTTGGACTGGCTACTTAATAACAGTATGGTGGCGGTACGGGCACTACATGGCGGTATAAGTTCAGTATATATGGCCATAGATGTAGCAGAGCTGTGTTTGCTGATTTATACAAGGGGGCGGAGCTGTGACAACCTCTCTGTCACTCCTTACAAGGTGTCGCTGGGTTTCCAGTGCAGTAACATGCTGACCGCCTTACCCAGCTCCTTCCTGGACCCGCTGCTTTCCTCCGCCCTGATGGAAGACGCAGAGCTCAGATTATTCGTCCTGGAGATTCTCGTCTCGTTGATCGATCGACATGACAACCGACCCAAAGTTTCCACCATCAGGTACCTCAGGGGCGGAGCTATTTATGATTGGATCATGATCATCATTGCATATCTTGATACAATTTACAAATGTAATTGTTTGACCCCACAGATGCCTCAATTTAGTGTTATAGAAGTGGGAGGGGCTTCACTGGGTAATATGAACAGCGCCCCCCGCAGGTTGATTGCAGTAATTTATTTCAACCGTCAGAGAATTATAGGGCTGAAATGTGTAATTCAAAAAAATTGTAAAAAAAAAGAAAACATTAAAAAAATGTCTAAAATTCTGATGTTTTCTATGGCTTTGGTCTAGTACTGTGCCGGACATCGCTGTACTGAAGCTTAAAGTGGACAAGTGCTCCCGACAAGACACGCTCTTCATGAAGAAGGTACGCAGAGCATCACTGTGGGAATGATTAGGAGAACATGGCTGCCTTAGTCCAAAACAGCGCCACCCATGTGCACAGGTCGTGTCTGGTATTGCAGCTCAGCTCTATTCAGTGCAGCAAAGGTTCATTATAAGAAAAGTGGCCCGGCGTGGTACTATGGGAAATCTATGGGGTCCCACTCTGGAACACCTTGGAATCTATGGGTTCCTCCTCCAGGGCTCCACATAATCTATAGGCTTCCAGTCCAGAGCTCCATGTAATCTATGGGGTGCCACTCCAGGGCCCCCTACAATATATGGGATCTCATTCCTGGGCTCTATGTAATCTATGGGGTCCCATTCCTGGGCTCTATGGAATCTATGGGGTCCCATTCCTGGGCTCTATGTAATCTATGGGGTCCCATTCCTGGCCTCTATGTAATCTATGGGGTCCCATTCCTGGGCTCTATGGAATCTATGGGGTCCCATTCCTGGGCTCTATGCAATCTATGGGATCTCATTCCTGGGCTCTATGCAATCTATGGGGTCCCATTCCTGGGTTCTATGCAACCTATGGGGTCCCATTCCTGGGCTCTATGTAATCTATGGGGTCCCATTCCTGGGCTCTATGGAATCTATGGGGTTCCATTCCTGGGCTCTATGTAATCTATGGGGTCCCATTCCTGGGCTCTATGGAATCTATGGGGTCCCATTCCTGGGTTCTATGCAACCTATGGGGTCCCATTCCTGGGCTCTATGTAATCTATGGGGTCCCATTCCTGGGCTCTATGGAATCTATGGGGTCCCATTCCTGGGCTCTATGCAATCTATGGGATCTCATTCCTGGGCTCTATGCAATCTATGGGGTCCCATTCCTGGGTTCTATGCAACCTATGGGGTCCCATTCCTGGGCTCTATGTAATCTATGGGGTCCCATTCCTGGGCTCTATGGAATCTATGGGGTCCCATTCCTGGGCTCTATGGAATCTATGGGGTCCCATTCCTGGGTTCTATGCAACCTATGGGGTCCCATTCCTGGGCTCTATGGAATCTATGGGGTTCCATTCCTGGGCTCTATGGAATCTATGGGGTTCCATTCCTGGGCTCTATGTAATCTATGGGGTCCCATTCCTGGGCTCTATGTAATCTATGGGGTCCCATTCCTGGGCTCTATGGAATCTATGGGGTCCCAATTCCTGGGCTCTATGTAATCTATGGGGTCCCATTCCTGGGCTCTATGTAATCTATGGGGTCCCATTCCTGGGCTCTATGGAATCTATGGGGTCCCATTCCTGGGCTCTATGCAATCTATCTCACACATAGGGGCGCTGCAAGGTCCATTATTTGTTCTACTCCAGTCACAGTAAAAGCTGCATTCACAATCCTCCTGATAACGCCTTCCTCCCGCTCCCCAGCACGCGCAGCAGCTGTACCGTCACATCTACCTGAGCTGCAACGACCCCTGCAATGTCCAGGCCCACTACGAGGCGCTGTACGCTCTGCTGGTGATGATCAGCATCGAGCTGGCCAACGAGGAGGTGGTGGTGGACCTCATCCGCCTGGTGCTCGCCGTGCAGGTAAGGAGGTCATGTGACCAATTAATAGAGTAGAAGGGTAGACATTGCGATTACTCTCTGGGGATGGTTCCTACGTCTTTGTTTTTTTTGCACTAAAGTCCAGTAACAAAACTGGATTCATAAAACTTTCAAAAAGTTTCTAAAAGTTTTCAAAATTTTTTTTTTTCTTTTTTTTGCAGGATCTGGCTCTGAATAACGAGGACAATCTCCCGGCGTACAACCGCTGCGCCCTGCACGCCCTGTGTGCCGCCTACCTGAACCTGATCTGCCAGCTCACCACCGTGCCCGCCTTCTGCCAGCACATCCACGAGGTGGGACGCCATTACTCGTATATGATAGATTGTAGCAATCCCAGTCCAGTTATAATCCAGGACATCTCATAATCCCATTGATGCCGGATTAAAGGAATTTTCCTGGAATACTTACCCAGTAATCCCGATATTATTGATCTTGTGTCTCTTCTCTTAGGTGATCGAGATGAGGAAGAAGGAAGGGCCCTATCTGCTACCGGAGGACATCTTTGTGGAGAAACCCAGGTGACTATAAAACCAAAGCTGGAATATCCCGGCATATAACCTCTTCAGGGTGGCGACTAGTATGACCGCACCACAAGGGGGTTGTCACCTAATAAGATTAGACAGAACATATCTGCTTGTTCTAGAAACAGCGCCCCCTTTGTCCCATGGACTGTGAGTAGTACTGCATCTCGGCACCACTCATCTAAATGAAGCTGAGTTGTAATACCACACATGGCCTATGAATATGGGTGGCGCTGTTTCTGGGGGGGTCACTTTTTTTTTAAAGGGGACCTTTCACAATCTTTTAAAACTGCAACACTCTGTATCCTTTAATAGGCATTAGTTCCACTGGCAAAGTTAGATCCCCCCCCTACATTATTTTAAGATCTCTGCTGTCAGATGGGTGGAGCCAGATTGTCTGCTCCAGGCCAAGACCTCCCCTTTGACAAAGTAAAGGCTAATGAGCACAAGTTTCAATGCCCAATATGCTTGTTGTCTATTTACTGACAGATGGGTGGTCCTGAGCTAAAACTGACAGTCTGACTCCACCCACCTGACAGTACAGAACTTTCAATAATGGGGTGGGGGGAGGTTAGAGAGAAAATTCCAACCACATTGGGATCACCGGTGCCTATTAAAGGGATAGTTACGTGGATGGAGGTGGGGAAAGGTCATCTTAAAGGATGTTTACAGAACTGTATTACTAGTGATTTATCTTAAAGGGGTTGTCCGGGTTTAAGAAACTGAAGACCTATTGTTACGTGAGGTCATCGATATCGGGTCAGAGAGTGGAGATGAATAATCTGATTGTGGGGGTCCCACCCATACCTGAGACTGGGAAACCCCTTTAATGCTGCTTTTTAAAGGAGAGGTTCAATAGCGCCTGTGAGTTGGAGGAATATTATTTCCCCTCCCGGACACTGGCCCCATCTGTCCGTTGTGTATTGGCGGCCATTGTTATACATGAGGTCACCACAATGGCCCCTTCTGGTGGAGGGAGCGTGTACGACCGCCACCGATTGTCCGCGCCACTCACAGGCACTGGCGCATCCTGCGGCCACTTACCCTAATGACTGGTAATGGCCACTCAACCACTTTATCACAGCACTTAGATACTTAGCTCTTAAGAGCAGCTCTGACCCCTCTCCCCCTCTAATGGGTCAATCCGTGCACCTATTACCCACAATCCCACAGTACTAAGTGCAGTATCCATGACCCAGGCCGCACAACCGACAAACACCAACCCTCCCCGATCCAAGGATTCACAGAGCAGTGCATTGTGGGAGCTCAAGTGACCGTTACACAGGGCGGAGCTAAGACGCTAATTTGTATCAGTTTTGCATCTGATTGAAGAATCTAATCTCTACAAATGATCCTGCAGGTGGTCGAAGAGCGTGGAGCACCTCAGCGCAGACCTCCTCTTCCTGCAGAGCAAGGTCAGCGAGGTGCTGGGGGGCAGCGGGTACAACTCAGACCGGCTGAGCACCCCCTATGTGCCCCAGCTGACAGGTAAGTGCCACCTCTCCAGCCTCCTAATGTCCTGTAATGTTCCGTAAAGTGCCCCCTGTCGTAGGTAAGGCGGCCCCCTGTCGTAGGTAAGACGCCCCCCTGTCGTAGGTAAGACGCCCCCCTGTCGTAGGTAAGACGCCCCCCTGTCGTAGGTAAGACGCCCCCCTGTCGTAGGTAAGACGCCCCCCTGTCGTAGGTAAGACGCCCCCCTGTCGTAGGTAAGGCGCCCCCCTGTCGTAGGTAAGGCGCCCCCCTGTCGTAGGTAAGGCGCCCCCCTGTCGTAGGTAAGGCGCCCCCCTGTCGTAGGTAAGGCGCCCCCCTGTCGTAGGTAAGGCGCCCCCCTGTCGTAGGTAAGGCGCCCCCCTGTCGTAGGTAAGGCGCCCCCCTGTAGTAGGCATGGCGCCCCCCTGTAGTAGGCATAGTGCCAGTTGGCTCCATTAGCCCATCTCTGATATAGTATCCAATCCTCTTTACATCACGTTACATACATGTTAATCGTCCTGCACACGCCAAGGTCACGCTCCTCTGTGTCTGTCGTTGTCTTACAGATGAAGACCGTCTGTCTAAGAGGAAGAGCATCGGGGAGACAATATCTCTGCAGGTGGAGGTAGAGTCCCGCAACAGCCCGGAGAAGGAGGAGGTGAGGCCATGGACGTCGCCCATTGTCCACATGATGACTGAGCTGCCAGTGACATAAGTGCAGAGAGCTGTAGTAACCACCCGGCGTCTGTGCCCTGCACCCTCCATGAGCAACCAATGCCCGGGGCAGAGGTTCCCGATACAGAGCTCCAAATCCTCTGCTTTACAATGCACAGAGGTAGATGATAAAATTCCTCCTCTAGAGGGAGCTCCCTGCACATTTATTCTGCACAGTAAGCTCAGCAGCTCCCCCTGGAGGAGACTCCACACAGCCACAAATTTCACATTTTTTGGGACCTACTTTTCTTTCTTTTAAAAGGAGCTTAGTTTGTAAAAAAAAAAATAGTATGTGTATATCCTGTATCTGACCTCCCACTTGTCACCCCAGAACAAGGTCACACATGAAAGGACCGGTCACTACCTCCCCCGTTACATCAGCGCAGGATTTTCCTGAAATACTCTGTAACACTTTGTGATTCTCTTCTCTTTAGAAAGCTCCGGCCGAGGAGATAACATTTGAAACTCTGAAAAAAGCAATAGGTAAGAGTCGCTGTGCATAGTATGTAATGCCATAGGCCGCCTTTGGGGGCGCTGCAGGGGATGTCACCCCATGTTTCCTCCATACAGTGGACAGCGTAGCGGTGGAGGAGCAGGAGCGGGAGCGCCGGCGCCAGGTGGTGGAGAAGTTCCAGAAGGCTCCATTCGAGGAGATCGCTGCACACTGCGGGGCCAGGGTGAGGAGTCATACATGCCTTAAAGGGGAACTCCAACAATGTTCATTTTGGGTCTGATACAGAGATGACCTGTAGTGATTACACTGCCTCCACAGGGCCGGAGGAGCGCCTCCTTCTCTACAGGGCCCTGTCGTACTCCAACAGCCCCCAAAAGGCCACCCCAAACCACTACTGCCCCATCCTATGCTCCATACATCCCCAGACATGCTACATTTCACTGAATAGCGCCCACTACTGTCCACTCACCACTGCCATGTGTTCTTCTATGTTCTAGGCATCGCTGTTACAGAGCAAACTGAACCAAATCTTCGAGCTGACAATACGGTGGGTGATAGAACATTCTCCCTAATATAGAAGTTATTGTTATACTATAACTAACTATAGTATCTATCTATCTCATATCTATCTATCTCTCTCCTATCTCTCTATCTCCTATCTCTCTATCTATCTCCTATCTATCTATCTATCTCCTATCTCTCTCCTATCTATCTATCTATCTCCTATCTCTCTCCTATCTCTCTATCTATCTCCTATCTATCTCCTATCTATCTATCTCCTATCTATCTATCTCCTATCTATCTATCTCCTATCTATCTATCTCCTATCTATCTATCTCCTATCTATCTATCTCCTATCTATCTCCTATCTATCTATCTATCTATCTATCTATCTATCTATCTATCTCCTATCTCTCTCCTATCTATCTATCTCCTATCTCTCTCCTATCTATCTATCTCCTATCTCTCTCCTATCTATCTATCTCCTATCTATCTCCTATCTATCTATCTCCTATCTATCTCCTATCTATCTCCTATCTATCTCCTATCTATCTATCTCCTATGTATCTCCTATCTATCTATCTATCTATCTATCTCCTATGTATCTCCTATCTATCTATCTATCTCCTATCTATCTATCTATCTATCTATCTATCTCCTATCTATCTATCTATCTATCTATCTCCTATCTATCTATCTATCTCATATCTATCTATCTCCTATCTATCTATCTATCTCCTATCTATCTCCTATCTATCTATCTCCTATCTATCTATCTATCTATCTATCTCCTATCTATCTATCTATCCTATCTATCTCATATCTATCTCCTATCTATCTATCTCCTATCTATCTATCTATCTCCTATCTATCTATCTATCTCCTATCTATCTATCTATCTCCTATCTATCTATCTATCTATCTATCTATCTCATATCTATCTCCTATCTATCTATCTATCTATCTATCTCATATCTATCTCCTATCTATCTATCTATCTATCTATCTCTCTATCTCCTATCTCTCTATCTATCTCCTATCTCTCTATCTATCTCCTATCTCTCTATCTATCTCCTATCTCTCTCCTATCTATCTATCTCCTATCTCTCTCCTATCTATCTATCTCCTATCTCTCTCCTATCTATCTATCTCCTATCTCTCTATCTATCTCCTATCTATCTCCTATCTATCTATCTTCTATCTATCTATCTCCTATCTATCTATCTCCTATCTATCTATCTCCTATCTCTCTCCTATCTATCTATCTCCTATCTATCTCCTATCTATCTATCTCCTATCTATCTCCTATCTATCTATCTATCTATCTATCTATCTATCTATCTATCTATCTCCTATCTATCTATCTCCTATCTGTCTATCTATCTATCTATCTCTCTATCTATCTCTCTATCTATCTCTCTATCTATCTCTCTATCTATCTCTCTATCTATCTCTCTATCTATCTCTCTATCTATCTCCTATCTCAGATCTATCTATCTCCTCCTATCTATCTCCTATCTATCTATCTAAAACTGTGTGTTTCTTGTTGGAGGCCATTCTGAGGATCTCCCGTTGGGCTTGTCTGCTTTTTGGCCTCTTGTGGTTTCCTTACCTTTCTGCCATTATATATAATCTATGGTTGAGGTCTGTTACACCCCAGGTTACCCCCCTGTGGGTTTATCTCATTCCCGGTTGTATAGAGGACCTGGAGCTTTTCCTCATTTTCTCGGCACTTTGAGTTGTCCTCATACTTTAGATGTTCTGGACCATGTGGAGGCCGGTGGGAGGCAGAGGAGGCCGGTCTGCTGAGGTTTTGTTCGGATGGTTTGTTGGTAGACCTGATGTATAGAAGCAGATGGTTGTGATCTGAGAGTCCATGTCAGTGATGGCGTAGTCCACCACACCGCTGCCTACGTGAGAGCTCATTGTGCACCTTCCTGAAGAGTCTCCCTTTGTGCGCCCATTTCATATATGGAGGCCGAGGCTTATGTCAAGCAGTTTTCTGCCGCTCTTGTGGACTGTGCTGTCGTAGCTGTATCTGTCTGTATGTGTGGGGCTACTACAACCAGTCTCCAACTCCAGCTCCAACGATGTAGATGTTTCCATCCATGGTCAGGAAGTCCTTCTCCCTCCCAGTTCTGGCATCAAGGTCTCCATAGATGAGAACTTTGCCCAGAGCCTGGACGTGAGCGGCTTCCCTCTCTAGACTATCGAAGAAGTCTGGGATGAAGTCGGGGGACTCTGGGGGTGCAATGGAGGCGGCACAGAGGTGAGGATGGAGAGGCCTGATCTTCTCCAGATGTGATGTCTCCTCTCTTCCCATGGAGCTCTTCTTTGTACCATATTACTATTTCTCCTGAGTTGTGGTGTCCGTATACCTTGTAATGAGCAGTACTGTTTAGAACAATCTGGGTTTGGATTGGCTGGTTCTGTCCAGTGACATGAAGCTTGTGCACAAGGTGATGAGCAGGGTCTTTATCTCCTCTGTGGATTTCTCCATGGTTTATACCTCTGTTGGTCTGGTTTTGGGTAGGGGGCTTTGTTGGTGACCTCCCCATATGTGGTGTGGCGTTGCGTGGGCTCCAGGCGGTGGCGTTGCGTGGGCTCCAGGCGGTGGCGTTGCGTGGGCTCCAGGCGGTGGCGTTGCGTGGGCTCCAGGCGGTGGCGTTGCGTGGGCTCCAGGCGGTGGCGTTGCGTGGGCTCCCGGCCATGGAGTCAGCACGCTGGCTGAAAGACCTGATGCCATGTTTGTCGAGGTGTTTGTTGACCCCATGTATAAGCAGTAACCTCTGCTCCCTCCCCTCTTGTCCCTCCCACACAATATAGAGAACTTTCTGCAGTGACTACATGACCATCCTCATCTCTTTCTATCTTCCAGTCCTCCTCCGAGCCCCTCCGGGACCATCACCGCTGCGTACGGCCAGACCCAGAACCACTCCATCCCTGTGTACGAGATGAAATTTCCTGATCTGTGCGTGTACTGACCCCCACGACTTCCTAGAGACCTGCAGTACTGACGCTCTCCAGCAGGGGTCTCCCTCTTCTTCCAGGTTATGTCCGGATATCCCCTTCTGTTTGCACTAAAGCCAATGGCCGTCCTCTCCGTGCTTTATGCTGCATCCTCCTTGTATGGGTTCATGTACAGCCTGAGAGATTTACCTTTATAATTTGGAGAACCCCTTTAAGTGCCCCTGCTGCTGCCCCATGCATCTCACCAGCGCCCCCACTGTGGTCCAGGCCGGGATGTAGCAGCGTGTAACACCGTAGGCCAAGGACGTGGATGGTGGAATCGGAAGCCTTCCTCGTGAATCTGAGACGTGTAACTTTCTCGGAGTTCTTCCACACTGCGCCCTCATTAGCATAGCCCCCCGATCCATTATCCTCCAGGGTCCTGCGGATGAATGGGAAGGACTTGTCAGGAAGTGTAGGCGGCTCATGCTCTGCTGCCGATGAATGGAGACCTCCAGAGTCAGAAGGTCGCAAAGTCCTTGTCATATCCGTCTCCTGACACATTGTAACGCACAGTCCTCACCAGCGACGTGATCACACAGGAGATTTATAGGGGAGATGATGGGAACCCAGAGACACAGAGAACCTGGACTGGGGCCGCCTCCTCCTTGACTAATATCAACAGCCAATGAGATCGGGAATTATTACACCCCCTCACATGGGGGGTTCTGTGAGACACAAGTTGGTTAGTTGTCCTTAAAGGGAACCTGTCAGCAGTTGTGACCATACAGAGTGCAGCCAGTGTTAGGTATTGTCCCTGCAGAGATGTGTAATCATACCGCTGTGTGTGTTGTTAGTAGCAGCGGGACAGTGAAATATGCATTGATATTCCAGGATTGTAGCTTCTAAGGGCTTTTTCCTCACACTGCTGTGCTCTGTGCTCTCTGAAGGTAATGTCAGGTATGGTCCTTGGAGAGATGTGTAATCATAACTTTGTGTATGTTGTTAGTAGCAACAGGACTGTGAATTATGAGTCTGTGGGGGGTCACACCTGCTGACAGGTTCCCCTTTAATCAACCAACCTTGAAATAGATGCTAGTGCACACAACTGGCTACAAAGTCACATCTTAAAGGTGAAGTGTTCTAGGCCCCTCAGTCATCTCATCTACAATAACATTATAGAATCTCGTGTTAGCTGTAAGGGAGGTCCGCAGGCTTCCTGGCTGTTTCCATGAACAGTCAGCAGAATAGTGAGTGCAGCTCTGCAGTATAGTACAGGATGTAACTCAGGAGTAGTAAGGAAAGTGATATATTTTTAAAGCGACTCCACTTTTTACATAGATTATATGTATATAAACTCCAAGGACGGGATCTGGAATCTCTAATCCAATACCGGGGTACATCTCTATTACCTGCGGCCCCCGAAGAAATCCGAAAAATAAGTAGTATAGGATATAGCGCCCCCCTAAACTCAATGTGCAGTCATAGATATTATGCTCATTGAAAAGAAGTATAATTCAAAAGAATCAAATTTTATGTAAAAAAAAAAAAAAAAAAAGTAAATTTTGTGAAATGGAGCCACCCCCTCCCCTCAATATTATAGATGAATATTATAGATGGGGGGGCGGGGCGGCTCTGCTGATTATATGCACGGGGTAGAGGCATCTCTCACTCTCTTGTTGTGATGTAAAATTTCATGTTACGTAAATTATGTAGCGTTTTAATCTCAAACGGATATTGAATAGAGACACAGGAAGGGGAGGGGCTACTGCTCTGTAAGGAGTAATCACAGGAAGGGGAGGAGCTACTGCTCTGTAAGGAGTAATCACAGGAAGGGGAGAAGCTACTGCTCTGTAAGGAGTAATCACAGGAAGGGGAGGAGCTACTGCTCTATAAGGAGTAATTACAGGAAGGAGAGGAGCTACTGCGCTGTACTGAGAAATGACAGGAAAGGGCAGGGCTCCTGCTCTGTAAGAAGTAATCACAGGAAGAAGAGGAGCTACTGTTCTGTGAGGAGTAATGACAGGAAGAGGAGGAGCTAATGCTCTGTTAGTAGTAACCCCAAGAAGCGGTGGGGCTACTGTTCTTTATGGAGCAATCACAAGAAGGGGTGGGGCTACTGCATTCTAAGGTGGAACCTCAGGAAAGGGTGGAGCTACTGCTCTGTAAGGAGGAGCCACTGGAAGGGGTGTGGCTGTTATGCTATAATGAATAACCATCAGAAGTGGAACTACTGTATAGTTAGGAAGAGCCACAGGAAGGGGGTGGGCCTTTTGGTTTTTAAGGAGGAGTCATTGGCAGGGGTGGAGTCAGCACAGGCCAAGCATTAATATGGCTCCTGGGAGACCCTGTGACTATAAATTTCTAAAATTATAAGCTGCTAAAAATGTCCTCCATCCTCTGGAAGTGGCTGACACAGGAGGAAAATAACACAGCGATAGAGAAATCTCCCTGCAGTAAAAAAAAATCATGAAAAATGTTTTTCAGTTGTGTGATGAAAAGGTCTCGGTATCCATGGAGTGAAGTTGTATAAGTGTAGATGTTTGTCTCTGTGTTGTTACATGTAGACCCCCGACACGTGCCATGGGGGGGCCGTACGATAATATAGAGGATTGCTGGTCAATAACCTCGCCCTCCTCAAGATGTATAAGCAGTGGACATTTCCTTCGGGTCTCCTTAACATTGTGTGGATATCCCCTTTAAATGATCCTCCAGCGCCACCAAGGGGGCGTGTCTTTGATTTTCACACTCCACCCCTTCTAAAAATGTGGTGGCCATGGTGTATGAAAATGAGGCCGCTGCTGATGTATGGAGACACAGGGTACAGCTATGTGTGTTAGTCTTCAGGACTGGAGGCCGCCTTAAAGTCACTTTTACCAGTCCCGATGTGGACTACTGTGACAGGAAGTAGGAAAAATATGGTGGATTTCCAAGTTTTTGTATGTGTATCCGACTGGCGCTGCCATTACCCCCCCATTTATACCGTACAGTATATGTGGACATTACGCTTCTTCCCGCCCACATGTGTAGAAGAGCGTGGTGGGAGGTGCCAGGACATGGCCCCGCCTTCTAGACTTTAGTCTAATGACTCTTAGAAAGTCTGTGGGTAACTTTAAGGGGAAATCTAGTAGTTCCAAGGGGAAAGACCCTCGTAGGGTAAGATATATAAATAGAAATCTAGATGGATGTGGAGAACCACAATACATAGGAGGACCTGTGCCTGCCGCTGGGGCTGGAATGTGCTGCCACATACGTGATACGTGTCCCGTGTCATACGTTGTTGCCCACGTGTCGTACCTTTGTAGATACACGTCACTGGTAATAAATGCTGCTCTGTCTGTGGATGACTGATCACCGATCACCTCTGTACATTGTTTGTATTTTGTGATCAATAAAGTTTTGTGTTGGGCTTCTAAGGAAAACTAGGCCCCAGTGCTGATTCCTCTCTACATCCTGAGGGTGATGGAGGTCATTGCCTCAGATTCATACACCGACATGTATCACAGAGCCACGGACCAGAGGAGCCGCGCGTCCTGCCGGAGGGGAGTACAGGGGCCCTAATGGCGAGGAGCCAATATCATGGTCATTACACACATCTC
Organism: Engystomops pustulosus; assembly: GCF_040894005.1. Lineage (NCBI taxonomy): Eukaryota > Metazoa > Chordata > Amphibia > Anura > Leptodactylidae > Engystomops > Engystomops pustulosus. The sequence continues at coordinate 219,667,639 of NC_092413.1, read as the reverse complement.
GTATATAAGAGAGCGTCCTGCCGGAGGGGAGTACAGGGGCCCTAATGGCGAGGAGCCAATATCATGGTCATTACACACATCTCGTATATAAGAGAGCGTCCTGCCGGAGGGGAGTACAGGGGCCCTAATGGCGAGGAGCCAATATCATGGTCATTACACACATCTCGTATATAAGAGAGCGTCCTGCCGGAGGGGAGTACAGGGGCCCTAATGGCGAGGAGCCAGTATCATGGTCATTACACACATCTCGTATATAAGAGAGCGTCCTGCCGGAGGGGAGTACAGGGGCCCTAATGGCGAGGAGCCAGTATCATGGTCATTACACACATCTCGTATATAAGAGAGCGTCCTGCCGGAGGGGAGTACAGGGGCCCTAATGGCGAGGAGCCAGTATCATGGTCATTACACACATCTCGTATGTGAGAGCGTCCTGGAGGAGGGGAGTACAGGGGCCCTAATGGCGAGGAGCCAATATCATGGTCATTACACACATCTCGTATATAAGAGAGCGTCCTGCCGGAGGGGAGTACAGGGGCCCTAATGGCGAGGAGCCAGTATCATGGTCATTACACACATCTCGTATGTGAGAGCGTCCTGGAGGAGATGTCTATCCCATATCTATCTACAGTTCAAACCGGAAGTTTCCATCAAAAGACACATATGGATGTTTACTCCAAATCAGAATAAACCTTTCCCGTTTTTAGGTAAAACCAAATGCCAGAATAATGATGGAGAGAATTTTAAGGTATTTTTATCACTTGCTATACTTTTAAACAATTTCGGACAAACCATATGATGATGTAATATGATGACACGTGCGGCACCGTACCGTCCCGTAGCCGCGAGAAAGATAGGACATGTCCTATCTTTCCCCGGAATACAGAGACGTATGCCATAAATCGCTATGGAGAGGGGCGGGAGTGAGCGTCGCTCGCCCCCTCCTCCTCTCCCGGCACCGACGTGTGCCCACCATGCTACGTTGAGCACAATGTCGCGTGAATGTACCCTTAATTAGAGATACACCCATAGATGTATCTAAAGGTGCACCAGAATTTTTTTGTAACCTTATGGGAAAGTCTAAAGAAATCAGTGAATATTTTAGGAAGAGAATTGAAATTGAGGTCCTGCACAAGCCTGGTTCATCCTTGGGTGCTACTTCCAGAAACCTTTTAGGTTTCTTATTCATCTATACAATCAATTATACACACGTATAGACAAGATGGGAAAGTCCTGCTATTACTGCTTAGGAAGGACTGAGGTTCTGTGTCTCAGAGATGAACATTCCTTGGTCCTTAATGTGCACATCAACCCAAGAACAAAAGATAAAAACCTTGGGGGTTATTTATCATTAGGTGGCTCCTTGCGACAGTTCTATGTCTATTTTTGGAGCTCCGCTGCCCATCAGATCCATAAAAGTGGCTTTTTAAAAAAAAAAAAGTCCCAAATAAGTCTCAAAATGCATAAAAAGTCCCAGCACATCCACCATCAAGGGACTGGAGAAACTATGAGACTGAGACTTTTTCTGTATACATAGTCCTGTATTTACTTAGGCTGAAAGACTTTGGCAGGAAGAAGCTATTACTCCAGAAAAAGCATAAAAAGCCACATTAATATCTGCAAATCTTTGCATGAACAACGACCCGAGATAGGTGATGTGGTCTGATGAAACTAAAATTGAACTAGTTGGCCTTAAGGACCATCGTTACATTCAGGGAAAATGGAGAAGCCTGAGAAGACCATCCAGCAAGAGGCTACAAACACGACTTAGCTGTATAGTGATGGGTCGTTCGCGTACGAGCCGGCACGAAGCGCCGGCTCTTGTTTGTGAACGACCCGAGCCGGCTCACCTCAGTCAGCCGATGGTTCACTAAACCCCGCCCCTGAACGGCTCACCGCGCCCCCTTTAACCCGATAATATTGGTGGTGAGCATTCAAGAACCAGAAGAAGCGCTCGGCCCAAGCGCAAAAAGCGTTGTTCACCACTCACCACTATCAAGATTTGAATTGTTTTATATTACATTTGTTATTTTACTACAAATTAAAATTCTAAAAAATTCTAATTCTAAAATTCTAAAAAAAAGTCCTCCAGCGCCTCTGTTGAACATTCGACAGAAACCAAGAATTAAAAGTATTCTATACCAGGAATCATTCGCCGGACATGGAGGGAGGAGCCTACCTGGGAGCGTGGCTGCAGGAGGACACCGGGGTTCAGATCCACGTGTGCCTGCCAGCACAACCCTATCAGGTGAGTGGTTTCTATACTACTAACATCTGTCTCAACAACTAACCAAAGGTGTTACACCATAAAAGCGCCCCCTGTTTTTCTCTATACAACCTCTTTTTAGATAGCACCCCAGCAATGACCCTCACAGCAGCACCCAGGTGTGTGACACCCAGCACCCAGTGACCTCCTCAGCAGTGGCTACTCCTGGAGGGGATCCCCCAGTGCTGGTCTCCTGCTGCCCCCCTGTAATTCTGCCCAGTATCCCCCTCAGACATTGCTATACAGAACACTTCTCACTTCTCTCCTGTCTTGCTCTGAGCTGCTGCTTTTGCAGAGTATTTGTAAATAGACGGTCATAAACTGTAAACAGAGGCTGCACGTAGTGTAAACACTGGCTGAAAAAATAAGGAATTTTTGGGGGGCTATATATAGCTAGTTCTGCAGGATGGTATACAGTGATTACTGAAAGGCTGTATGCAGAGCCGGATCATAAGGGGGGCTCCTGGGGTGCGAGCCCCGGGGCCCCCACCACTTTGCCCCCCCCCCAAGGGGCCCCCACCAAATACAGGCGATTTGGGCGGTCGCATGACTGTCCGAATCGCCAACAGTCTATTTGGCCCCGGGCGGCAGCCCGAATGCCCGCGGCTGTCTTTACTTTAGTCTATGGCAGAGCGAGGGAACAATAAGTTCCCTGCTCTGCCATAGACGATTGGACTTGAGGAAAGATGGCGGCGTCCTACCGCTGTGGCGCATAGTGTGACGTGGCAGTGTTTGACGTCACGGCGCCGCGACATCACGCCTGTAGCAGGGCGCCGCCATCTTTGTTTACATCCACCCTGTTACCGCGAGGGAGGATGAGGACGTTGCGCATCGGGGGAACGATAGAAGGTGAGAACAATTTTATTATTTATACCTAGGACTATATGTATAGTTATTTATTATAGAGGGCTGTATGCAGTCATAGGGGGGCTGTATGCAGTCATGGGGGGGGCTGTATGCAGTCATGGGGGGGCTGTATAGAGTCATGGGGGGCTGTATGCAGTTATGGCAGGCTGTATGCAGTCATAGGGGTGTGTATATAGTTATAGGCTGTGTGTATAGTTATAGGGGGACTGTATATAATTGTTATAGGGGGTGTGTGTATAGTTATAGGGCAGTGGTGGCGAACCTATGGCACGGGTGCCAGAGGCGGCACTCCGAGCTCTTTCTGTGGGCACCTGGGCCATCGCCCTAGCACACCAGACCGGACTCAAAGAATTTTCCTGTAGTTCCAAGCAAAGATGCTGTTTTCAGTGATATATTAAAGTGACTTGCTTGGCTACTTGGGACTGTAGGAAGGAGAATGTGTAGACAGGGCCTGATTATCTCTGAAGGACTTCCTGCAGGCCCCATGATTCTTTGTGTACAGAGGGACACTAGAACGAAGCTACAATGATGCAAATTTTCCCTCCTTCTTTCTACTGTGTGGGTGTTCTCAGGAGGCCAGGAAGATTGAAAGTTGTTGAAGAACAGGGAGCAATAAGATACTGCTCTAATTTTGGTTGGCACCTCGCGATAAATGAAGGGGATTTGGGTTTGCAGTTTGGGCACTCGGTCGCTAAAAGGTTCACCATCACTGTTATAGGGGTACTGTATATAGTTATAGGGGGTGTGTGTATAGTTATAGGGGTTGGTATGTAGTTATAGGGGTTGGTATGTAGTTATAGGGGGGGGTATATAGTTATTATAGGGGGGCTGTATATAGTTATTAAAAGGGGACATATGTAGTTATAGGGGCTTTATGTAGTTATAGGGGGCTGTTTGTAGTTATAGATGGACTGTATATAGTTATCGGGGGAGCAGTATATAGTGATGGCTGGGGGAGCAGTATATAGTGATTGCTGGGGGAGCAGTATATAGTGATTGCTGGGGGAACTGTATACAGTGATTGCTGGGGGAGCAGTATATAGTGATTGCTGGGGGAACTGTATATAGTGATTGCTGGGGGAGCTGTATACAGTGATTGCTGGGGGAGCAGTATATAGTGATTGCTGGGGGAGCTGTATACAGTGGTTGCTAGGGGAGCAGTATACAGTGATTGCTGGGGGAGCTGTATATAGTGATTGCTGGGGGAGCTGTATACAATGGTTGCTAGGGGAGCAGTATACAGTGATTGCGGGGGAAGCTGTATACAGTGATTGCGGGGGAGCTGTATACAGTGATTGCTGGGGGAGCTGTATATAGTGATTGCTGTTCCCTGTCTGGACTATATTTAATGGGGGCCCCCACCATATTTTGCACCCAGGGGCCCCCACCAACCTTAATCCGGCCCTGGCTGTATGTATTTATTACTGGGGGCTGTATACAGTGATTGCCAGGGGAGCTGTATATAGTGATTCCTGGGAAGCTGTATATAGTGATTGCTGGGGGCTGTATATAGTGATTGCTGGGGGAGCTGTATATAGTGATTGCTGGGGGAGCTGTATATAGTGATTGCTGGGGGAGCTGTATACAGTGATTGCTGTGGGAGCTGTATGTAGTTATTACTGGCGGGCTGTATATAGGAAATGTTGGGGGGTTGTATATAGTTATTGCTGGAGGACTGTATACAGTGATTACTGGGGGGCTGTATATAGGAAATGTTGGGGGGTTGTATATATTTATTACTGGAGGAGCTTTATAAAGTGATTACTGGGGACTGTATATAGTGACTGTTGAGGGAGCTTTATATAGTGATTGGTGGGGGAGCTGTATATAGTGATTGGTGGGGGAGCTGTATATAGTGATTGCTGGGGGAGCTGTATATAGTGACTGTTGAGGGAGCTTTATATAGTGATTGGTGGGGGAGCTGTATATAGTGATTGCTGGGGGAGCTGTATATAGTGATTGGTGGGGGAGCTGTATATAGTGATTGCTGGGGGAGCTTTATATAGTGATTGGTGGGGGAGCTGTATATAGTGATTGCTGGGGGAGCTGTATATAGTGATTGGTGGGGGAGCTGTATATAGTGATTGCTGGAGCTTTATATAGTGATTGGTGGGGGGCTGTATATAATTATTGCTGGGGGAGCTGTATACAGTGATTGCTGGGGGAGCTGTATATAGTGATTGCTGGGGGAGCTGTATATAGTGATTGCTGGGGGAGCTGTATATAGTGATAGCTGGGGGAGCTGTATAAAGTGATTGCTGGGGGAGCTGTATATAGTGATTGCTGGGGGGCTGTATACAGTGATTGCTGGGGGAACTGTATACAGTGATTGCTGGGGGAGCAGTATATAGTGATTGCTGGGAGAACTGTATATAGTGATTGCTGGGGGAGCTGTATATAGTGATTGCTGGGGGAGCTGTATACAGTGGTTGCTAGGGGAGCAGTTTACAGTGATTGCGGGGGGAGCTGTATACAATGGTTGCTAGGGGAGCTGTATATAGTGATTACAGGGGAGGCTGTATATAGTGATTGCTGTTCCCTGTCTGGACTACATTTAATGGGGGCCCCCACCATATTTTGCACCCAGGGGCCCCCACCACTCTTAATCCGGCCCTGGCTGTATGTATTTATTACTGGGGGCTGTATACAGTGATTGCCAGGGGAGCTGTATATAGTGATTCCTGAGAAGCTGTATATAGTGATTGCTGGGGGCTGTATATAGTGATTGCTGGGGAGCTGTATATAGTGATTGCTGGGGGAGCTGGATATAGTGATTGCTGGGGAGCTGTATATAGTGATTACTGGGGAGCTGTATATAGTGATTGCTGGGGGAGCTGTATACAGTGATTGCTGGGGGAGCTGTATACAGTGATTACTGGGGGAGCTGTATATAGTGATTGCTGGGGTAGCTGTATATAGTGATTGCTGGGGGAGCTGTATACAGTGATTACTGGGGGAGCTGTATATAGTGATTGCTGGGGGAGCTGTATTATATAGGAAATGTTGGGGGAGCTGTATACAGTGATTACTGGGGAAGCTGTATATAGTGACTGATGAGGGATCTTTATATAGTGATTGGTGGGGGAGCTGTATTTAGTGATTGCTGGGGGAGCTGTATATAGTGATTGGTGGGGGGCTGTATATAGTGATTGCTGGGGGCGCTGTATATAGTGATTGCTGGAGCTGTATATAGTGATTGCTGGGGGAGCTGTATACAGTGATTCCTGGGGGAGCTGTATACAGTGATTGCTGGGGGGGCTGTATACAGTGATTTCTGGGGGAGCTGTATACAGTGGTTGTTCGGGGAGCTGTATATAGTGATTGCTGGGGGAGCTGTATATAGTGATTGCTGGGGGGCTGTATAAAGTGATTGCTGGGGGAGCTGTATATAGTGATTGCTGGGGGAGCTGGATACAGTGATTGCTGGGGAGCTGTATATAGTGGTTGCTGGGGGAGCTGTATATAGTGATTGCTGGGGGAGCTGTATACAGTGATTGCTGGGGGAGCAGTATATAGTGATTGCTGGGGGAGCTGTATATAGTGATTGCTGGGGGAGCTGTATATAGTGATTGCTGGGGGAGCTGTATATAGTGATTGCTGGGGGAGCTGTATATAGTGATTGCTGGAGGAGCTGTATACAGTGATTGCTGGGGGAGCTGTATATAGTGATTGCTGGGGGAGCTGTATATAGTGATTGCTGGGGGAGCTGTATATAGTGATTGCTGGAGGAGCTGTATACAGTGATTGCTGGGGGAGCTGTATACAGTGATTGCTGAGGAAGCTGTATATAGTGATTGCTAGGGAGCTGTATATAGTGATTACTGGGGGAGCTGTATATAGTGATTGCTGGGGGAGCTGTATATAGTGATTGCTGGGGGAGCTGTATACAGTGATTTCTGGGGGAGCTGTAAACAGTGATTGCTGGGGGAGCTGTATATAGTGATTGCTGGGGGAGCTGTATATAGTGATTGCTGGGGGAGCTGTATATAGTGATTGCTGGGGAGCTGTATATAGTGATTGCTGGGGGAGCTGGATATAGTGATTGCTGGGGAGCTGTATACAGTGATTGCTGGGGAGCTGTATATAGTGATTGCTGGGGAGCTGTATATAGTGATTGCTGGGGGAGCTGTATATAGTGATTACTGGGGGAGCTGTATATAGTGATTACTGGGGGAGCTGTATATAGTGATTACTGAAGGAGCTGTATATAGTGATTGCTGGGGGAGCTGTATATAGTGATTGCTGGGGGCTGTATATAGTGATTGCTGGGGGAGCTGTATATAGTGATTGCTGGGGGAGCTGTATATAGTGATTGCTGGGGGAGCTGTATATAGTGATTGCTGGGGGAGCTGTATATAGTGATTGCTGGGGGAGCTGTATATAGTGATTGCTGGGGGAGCTGTATACAGTGATTGCTGGGGGAGCTGTATACAGTGATTACTGGGGGAGCTGTATATAGTGATTGCTGGGGTAGCTGTATATAGTGATTGCTGGGGGAGCTGTATACAGTGATTACTGGGGGAGCTGTATATAGTGATTGCTGGGGGAGCTGTATTATATAGGAAATGTTGGGGGGTTGTATATATTTATTACTGGAGGAGCTTTATAAAGTGATTACTGGGGACTGTATATAGTGACTGTTGAGGGATCTTTATATAGTGATTGGTGGGGGAGCTGTATATAGTGATTGCTGGGGGAGCTGTATATAGTGATTGCTAGGGGAGCTGTATATAGTGATTGCTGGGGGAGCTGTATACAGTGATTGGTGGGGGAGCTGTATTTAGTGATTGCTGGGGGAGCTGTATATAGTGATTGGTGGGGGGCTGTATATAGTGATTGCTGGGGGAGCTGTATATAGTGATTGCTGGGGGGCTGTATATAGTGATTGCTGGGGGAGCTGTATATAGTGATTGCTGGGGGAGCTGTATATAGTGATTGCTGGGGGAGCTGTATATAGTGATTGCTGGGGGAGCTGTATATAGTGATTGCTGGGGGAGCTGGATACAGTGATTGCTGGGGAGCTGTATATAGTGGTTGCTGGGGGAGCTGTATATAGTGATTGCTGGGGGAGCTGTATACAGTGATTGCTGGGGGAGCAGTATATAGTGATTGCTGGGGGAGCTGTATATAGTGATTGCTGGGGGAGCTGTATATAGTGATTGCTGGAGGAGCTGTATACAGTGATTGCTGGGGGAGCTGTATATAGTGATTGCTGGGGGAGCTGTATATAGTGATTGCTGGGGGAGCTGTATATAGTGATTGCTGGGGAGCTGTATATAGTGATTGCTGGGAGAACTGTATATAGTGATTACTGGGGGAGCTGTATATAGTGATTGCTGGGGGGGCTGTATATAGTGATTACTGGGGGAGCTGTATATAGTAATTGCTGGGGGAGCTGTATATAGTGATTGCTGGGGGAGCTGTATACAGTGATTGCTGGGGGAGCTGTATATAGTGATTGCTGGAGGAGCTGTATACAGTGATTGCTGGGGGAGCTGTATATAGTGATTACTGGGGGAGCTGTATATAGTGATTGCTGGGGGAGCTGTATATAGTGATTGCTGGGGGAGCTGTATACAGTGATTTCTGGGGGAGCTGTATACAGTGATTGCTGGGGGAGCTGTATGTAGTGATTGCTGGGGGAGCTGTATATAGTGATTGGTGGGGGAGCTGTATATAGTGATTGGTGGGGGAGCTGTATTTAGTGATTGCTGGGGGAGCTGTATATAGTGATTGGTGGGGGGCTGTATATAGTGATTGCTGGGGGCGCTGTATATAGTGATTGCTGGAGCTGTATATAGTGATTCCTGGGGGAGCTGTATACAGTGATTGCTGGGGGGGCTGTATACAGTGATTTCTGGGGGAGCTGTATACAGTGGTTGTTGGGGGAGCTGTATATAGTGATTGCTGGGGGGCTGTATATAGTGATTGCTGGGGGAGCTGTATATAGTGATTGCTGGGGGGCTGTATAAAGTGATTGCTGGGGGAGCTGTATATAGTGATTGCTGGGGGAGCTGTATACAGTGATTGCTGGGGGAGCAGTATATAGTGATTGCTGGGGGAGCTGTATATAGTGATTGCTGGGGGAGCTGTATATAGTGATTGCTGGGGGAGCTGTATATAGTGATTGCTGGAGGAGCTGTATACAGTGATTGCTGGAGGAGCTGTATACAGTGATTGCTGGGGGAGCTGTATATATTGATTGCTGGGGGAGCTGTATACAGTGATTGCTGAGGAAGCTGTATATAGTGATTGCTAAGGAAGCTGTATATAGTGATTGCTAGGGGAGCTGTATATAGTGATTACTGGGGGAGCTGTATATAGTGATTGCTGGGGGAGCTGTATATAGTGATTGCTGGGGGAGCTGTATACAGTGATTTCTGGGGGAGCTGTATACAGTGATTGCTGGGGAGCTGTATATAGTGATTGCAGGGGGAGCTGTATATAGTGATTACTGGGCAGCTGTATATAGTGATTGCTGGGGGAGCTGTATATAGTGATTGCTGGGGGAGCTGTATATAGTGATTGCTGGGGGAGCTGTATACAGTGATTGCTGGGGGAGCTGTATACAGTGATTGCTGGGGGAGCTGTATATAGTGATTACTGGGGGAGCTGTATATAGTGATTGCTGGGGGAGCTGTGTATAGTGATTGCTGGGGAAGCTGTATATAGTGATTGCTGGGGGAGCTGTATACAGTGATTTCTGGGGGAGCTGTATACAGTGATTGCTGGGGAGCTGTATATAGTGATTGCTGGGGGAGCTGTATATAGTGATTACTGGGCAGCTGTATATAGTGATTGCTGGGGGAGCTGTATATAGTGATTGCTGGGGGAGCTGTATATAGTGATTGCTGGGGGAGCTGTATACAGTGGTTGCTGGGGGAGCTGTATACAGTGGTTGCTGGGGGAGTTGTATATAGTGATTGCTGGAGGAGCTGTATAAAGTGATTGCTGGGGGAGCTGTATATAGTGATTGCTGAGGGAGCTGTATATAGTGATTGCTGGGGGAGCTGTATACAGTGATTGCTGGTGGAGCTGTATATAGTGATTGCTGGGGGAGCTGTATGTAGTGATTGCTGGGGGAGCTGTATATAGTGATTGCTGGGGGAGCTGTATACAGTGATTGCTGGTGGAGCTGTATATAGTGATTGCCGGGGGAGCTGTATATAGTGATTGCTGGGGGAGCTGTATAAAGTGATTGCTGGGGGAGCTGTATATAGTGATTGCTGGGGGAGCTGTATATAGTGATTGCTGGGGGAGCTGTATACAGTGATTGCTGGTGGAGCTGTATATAGTGATTGCTGGGGGAGCTGTATGTAGTGATTGCTGGGGGAGCTGTATACAGTGATTGCTGGGGGAGCTGTATATAGTGATTGCTGAGGGAGCTGTATACAGTGATTGCTGGGGGAGCTGTATGTAGTGATTGCTGGGGAAGCTGTATATAGTGATTGCTGGGGGGGCTGTATACAGTGATTACTGGGGGAGCTGTATACGGTGATTGCTGGGGGATCAGTATATAGTGATTGCTGAGGAAGCTGTATATAGTGATGCCTGCGGGCTGTATATAGTGGTTGCTGGAGGAGCTGTATATAGTGATTGCTGGGGGAGCTGTATATAGTGATTGCTGGGGGAGCTGTATACAGTGATTGCTGGGGGAGCTGTGTACAGTGATTGCTGGGGGAGCTGTATATAGTGATTGCTGGGGGGGCTGTATACAGTGATTACTGGGGGAGCTGTATACGGTGATTGCTGGGGGAGCTGTATATAGTGATTGCTGGGGGAGCTGTATACGGTGATTACTGGGGGATCTGTATATAGTGATTCCTGGTGGCTTTATATAGTGATTGTCGGGGGAGCTGTATATAGTGATTACTGGGGGAGCTGTATACAGTGATTACTGGGGGAGCTGTATATAGTGATTGCTGGGGGAGCTGTATACAGTGATTGCTGGGGGAGCTGTATATAGTGATTGCTGGGGGAGCTGTATATAGTGATTGCTGGGGGAGCTGTATATAGTGATTGCTGGGGGAGCTGTATACAGTGATTGCTGGGGGAGCAGTATATAGTGATTGCTGGGGGAGCAGTATATAGTGATTGCTGGGGGAGCTGTATATAGTGATTGCTGGGGGAGCTGTATATAGTGATTGCTGGGGGAGCTGTATATAGTGATTGCTGGGGGAGCTGTATATAGTGATTGCTGGGGAGCTGTATATAGTGATTGCTGGGGGAGCTGTATATAGTGATTGCTGGGGAGCTGTATATAGTGATTGCTGGGGGAGCTGTATACAGTGATTGCTGGGGGAGCTGTATATAGTGATTGGTGGGGGAGCTGTATATAGTGATTGCTGGGGGAGCTGTATATAGTGATTGCTGGGGGAGCTGTATACAGTGATTGCTGGGGGAGCAGTATATAGTGATTGCTGGGGGAGCAGTATATAGTGATTACTGGGGGAGCTGTATATAGTGATTGCTGGGGGAGCTGTATACAGTGATTGCTGGGGTAGCTGTATACAGTGATTCCTGGGGGCTGTATATAGTGATTGCTGGGGGAGCTGTATACAGTGATTGCTGGGGGAGCTGTATATAGTGATTGCTGGGGGAGCTGTATACAGTGATTGCTGGGGGAGCTGTATACAGTGATTGCTGTGGGAGCTGTATATAGTGATTGCTGGGGAGGCTGTATACAGTGATTGCTGGGGGAACTGTATACAGTGATTGCTGGGGGAGCAGTATATAGTGATTGCTGGGAGAACTGTATATAGTGATTGCTGGGGGAGCTGTATATAGTGATTGCTGGGGGAGCTGTATACAGTGGTTGCTAGGGGAGCAGTATACAGTGATTGCGGGGGGAGCTGTATACAATGGTTGCTAGGGGAGCAGTATACAGTGATTGCGGGGGAGCTGTATTCAGTGATTACAGGGGAGGCTGTATATAGTGATTGCTGTTCCCTGTCTGGACTACATTTAATGGGGGCCCCCACCATATTTTGCACCCAGGGGCCCCCACCAACCTTAATCCGGCCCTGGCTGTATGTATTTATTACTGGGGGCTGTATACAGTGATTGCCAGGGGAACTGTATATAGTGATTCCTGAGAAGCTGTATATAGTGATTGCTGGGGAGCTGTATATAGTGATTGCTGGGGAGCTGTATATAGTGATTACTGGGGAGCTGTATATAGTGATTGCTGGGGGAGCTGTATATAGTGATTGCTGGGGGAGCTGGATATAGTGATTGCTGGGGAGCTGTATATAGTGATTACTGGGGAGCTGTATATAGTGATTGCTGGGGTAGCTGTATATAGTGATTGCTGGGGTAGCTGTATATAGTGATTGCTGGGGGAGCTGTATACAGTGATTACTGGGGGAGCTGTATATAGTGATTGCTGGGGGAGCTGTATTATATAGGAAATGTTGGGGGGTTGTATATATTTATTACTGGAGGAGCTTTATAAAGTGATTACTGTGGACTGTATATAGTGATTGGTGGGGGGCTGTATATAATTATTGCTGGGGGAGCTGTATACAGTGATTGCTGGGGGAGCTGTATATAGTGATTGCTGCGGGAGCTGTATACAGTGATTGCTGGGGGAGCTGTATATAGTGACTGTTGAGGGAGCTTTATATAGTGATTGGTGGGGGAGCTGTATTTAGTGATTGCTGGGGGAGCTGTATATAGTGATTGGTGGGGGGCTGTATATAGTGATTGCTGGGGGCGCTGTATATAGTGATTGCTGGAGCTGTATATAGTGATTGCTGGGGGAGCTGTATACAGTGATTCCTGGGGGAGCTGTATACAGTGATTGCTGGGGGGGCTGTATACAGTGATTTCTGGGGGAGCTGTATACAGTGGTTGTTGGGGGAGCTGTATATAGTGATTGCTGGGGGGCTGTATAAAGTGATTGCTGGGGGAGCTGTATATAGTGATTGCTGGGGGAGCTGTATACAGTGATTGCTGGGGGAGCAGTATAAAGTGATTGCTGGGGGAGCTGTATATAGTGATTGCTGGGGGAGCTGTATATAGTGATTGCTGGGGGAGCTGTATATAGTAATTGCTGGGGGAGCTGTATATAGTGGTTGCTGGGGGAGCTGTATATAGTGATTGCTTTGGGAGCTGTATATAGTGATTGCTGGAGGAGCTGTATACAGTGATTGCTGGGGGAGCTGCATATAGTGATTGCTGGGGGAGCTGTATATAGTGATTGCTGGGGGAGCTGTATATAGTGATTGCTGGAGGAGCTGTATACAGTGATTGCTGGGGGAGCTGTATATAGTGAATGCTGGGGGAGCTGTATATAGTGATTGCTGGGGGAGCTGTATATAATGATTGCTGGGGGAGCTGTATATAGTGATTGCTGGGGGAGCTGTATATAGTGATTGCTGGGGGAGCTGTATATAGTGATTGCTAGGGAAGCTGTATATAGTGATTGCTAGGGGAGCTGTATATAGTGATTACTGGGGGAGCTGTATATAGTAATTGCTGGGGGAGCTGTATATAGTGATTGCTGGGGGAGCTGTATACAGTGATTTCTGGGGGAGCTGTATACAGTGATTGCTGGGGGAGCTGTATATAGTGATTGCTGGGGAGCTGTATATAGTGATTGCTGGGGGAGCTGTATATAGTGATTGCTGGGGGAGCTGTATTTAGTGATTGCTGGGGGAGCTGTATATAGTGATTGCTGGAGCTGTATATAGTGATTCCTGGGGGAGCTGTATACAGTGATTGCTGGGGGGGCTGTATACAGTGATTTCAGGGGGAGCTGTATACAGTGGTTGTTGGGGGAGCTGTATATAGTGATTGCTGGGGGGCTGTATATAGTGATTGCTGGAGCTGTATATAGTGATTCCTGGGGGAGCTGTATACAGTGATTGCTGGGGGGCTGTATATAGTGATTGCTGGGGGAGCTGTATACAGTGGTTGTTGGGGGAGCTGTATATAGTGATTGCTGGGGGGCTGTATATAGTGACTGCTGGGGGAGCTGTATATAGTGATTGCTGGGGGGCTGTATAAAGTGATTGCTGGGGGAGCTGTATATAGTGATTGCTGGGGGAGCTGTATACAGTGATTGCTGGGGGAGCAGTATATAGTGATTGCTGGGGGAGCTGTATATAGTGATTGCTGGGGGAGCTGTATATAGTGATTGCTGGGGGAGCTGTATATAGTGATTGCTGGAGGAGCTGTATACAGTGATTGCTGGGGGAGCTGTATATATTGATTGCTGGGGGAGCTGTATACAGTGATTGCTGGGGGAGCTGTATATAGTGATTGCTGGGGGAGCTGTATATAGTGATTGCTAGGGAAGCTGTATATAGTGATTGCTAGGGGAGCTGTATATAGTGATTACTGGGGGAGCTGTATATAGTGATTGCTGGGGGAGCTGTATATAGTGATTGCTGGGGGAGCTGTATACAGTGATTTCTGGGGGAGCTGTATACAGTGATTGCTGGGGAGCTGTATATAGTGATTGCTGGGGGAGCTGTATATAGTGATTACTGGGCAGCTGTATATAGTGATTGCTGGGGGAGCTGTATATAGTGATTGCTGGGGGAGCTGTATATAGTGATTGCTGGGGGAGCTGTATACAGTGATTGCTGGGGGAGCTGTATACAGTGATTGCTGGGGGAGCTGTATATAGTGATTACTGGGGGAGCTGTATATAGTGATTGCTGGGGGAGCTGTATACAGTGATTTCTGGGGGAGCTGTATACAGTGATTGCTGGGGAGCTGTATATAGTGATTGCTGGGGGAGCTGTATATAGTGATTACTGGGGGAGCTGTATATAGTGATTGCTGGGGGAGCTGTATACAGTGGTTGCTGGGGGAGCTGTATACAGTGGTTGCTGGGGGAGCTGTATACAGTGGTTGCTGGGGGAGTTGTATATAGTGATTGCTGGAGGAGCTGTATGTAGTGATTGCTGGGGGAGCTGTATATAGTGATTGCTGAGGGAGCTGTATATAGTGATTGCTGGGGGAGCTGTATACAGTGATTGCTGGGGGAGCTGTATATAGTGATTGCTGGGGGAGCTGTATATAGTGATTGCTGGGGGAGCTGTATACAGTGATTGCTGGGGGAGCTGTATATAGTGATTGCTGAGGGAGCTGTATACAGTGATTGCTGGGGGAGCTGTATATAGTGATTGCTGAGGGAGCTGTATATAGTGATTGCTGGGGGAGCTGTATATAGTGATTGCTGGGGGAGCTGTATATAGTGATTGCTGGGGGAGCTGTATATAGTGATTGCTGGGGGAGCTGTATATAGTGATTGCTGGGGGAGCTGTATATAGTGATTGCTGGGGGAGCTGTATATAGTGATTGCTGGGGGAGCTGTATACAGTGATTGCTGGGGGAGCTGTATATAGTGATTGCTGAGGTGGCTGTATATAGTGATTGCTGGGGGAGCTGTATACAGTGATTGCTGGGGGAGCTGTATATAGTGATTGCTGGGGGAGCTGTATACAGTGATTGCTGGGGGAGCTGTATATAGTGATTGCTGAGGGAGCTGTATACAGTGATTGCTGGGGGAGCTGTATATAGTGATTGCTGAGGGAGCTGTATACAGTGATTGCTGGGGGAGCTGTATATAGTGATTGCTGGGGGAGCTGTATACAGTGATTGCTGGGGGAGCTGTATATAGTGATTGCTGGGGGAGGTGCATATAGTGATTGCTGGGGGAGCTGTATATAGTGATTGCTGGGGAGCTGTATATAGTGATTACTGGGGGAGCTGTATATAGTGATTGCTGGGGAAGCTGTATATAGTGATTGCTGGGGGAGCTGTATACAGTGATTGCTGGGGGGAGCTGTATATAGTGATTACTGGAGGAGCTGTATACAGTGATTGCTGGGGAAGCTGCATATAGTGATTGCTGGGGGGGCTGTATACAGTGATTACTGGGGGAGCTGTATACGGTGATTGCTGGGGGATCAGTATATAGTGATTGCTGAGGAAGCTGTATATAGTGATGCCTGCGGGCTGTATATAGTGGTTGCTGGAGGAGCTGTATATAGTGATTGCTGGGGGAGCTGTATATAGTGATTGCTGGGGGAGCTGTATACAGTGATTGCTGGGGGAGCTGTATATAGTGATGCCTGCGGGCTGTATATAGTGATTGCTGGGGGGCTGTATACAGTGATTGCTGGGGGGCTGTATATAGTGATTGCTGGGGGAGCTGTATATAGTAATTACTGGAGGAGCTGTATACAGTGATTGCTGGGGGAGCTGTGTATAGTGATTGCTGGGGGGGCTGAATACAGTGATTACTGGGGGAGCTGTATACGGTGATTGCTGGGGGAGCTGTATATAGTGATTGCTGGGGGAGCTGTATACGGTGATTACCGTGGGATCTGTATATAGTGATTCCTGGTGGCTTTATATAGTGATTGCTGGGGGAGCTGTATATAGTGATTGCTGGGGGAGCTGTATATAGTGATTGCTGGGGGAGCTGTATACAGTGATTGCTGGGGGAGCTGTATATAGTGATTGCTGGGGGAGCTGTATACAGTGAATGCTGGGGTAGCTGTATACAGTGATTCCTGGGGGCTGTATATAGTGATTGCTGGGGGAGCTGTATACAGTGATTGCTGAGGGAGCTGTATATAGTGATTGCTGGGGGAGCTGTATACAGTGATTGCTGGGGGAGCTGTATACAGTGATTGCTGTGGGAGCTGTATATAGTGATTGCTGGGGAGGCTGTATACAGTGATTGCTGGGGGAGCTGTATATAGTGATTGCTGGGGGAGCTGTATATAGTGATTGCTGGGGGAGCTGTATATAGTGATTACTGGGGGAGCTGTATACAGTGATTGCTGTGGGAGCTGTATATAGTGATTGCTGGGGAGGCTGTATACAGTGATTGCTGGGGGAGCTGTATATAGTGATTGCTGAGGGAGCTGTATACAGGGATTGCTGGGGGAGCTGTATATAGTGATTGCTGGGGGAGCTGTATATAGTGATTGCTGGGGGAGCTGTATACAGTGATTGCTGGGGAGCTGTATACAGTGCTTGCTGGGGGAGCTGTATATAGTGATTGCTGGGGGAGCTGTATATAGTGATTACTGGGGGAGCTGTATACAGTGATTACTGGGGGAGCTGTATATAGTGATTGCTGGGGGAGCTGTATACAGTGATTGCTGGGGGAGCTGTATACAGTGATTGCTGGGGGAGCTGTATATAGTGATTACTGGGGGAGCTGTATACAGTGATTACTGGGGGAGCTGTATATAGTGATTGCTGGGGGGGCTGTATACAGTGATTGCTGGGGGGCTGTATATAGTGATTGCTGGGGGAGCTGTATATAGTAATTACTGGAGGAGCTGTATACAGTGATTGCTGGGGGAGCTGTGTATAGTGATTGCTGGGGGGGCTGAATACAGTGATTACTGGGGGAGCTGTATACGGTGATTGCTGGGGGAGCTGTATATAGTGATTGCTGGGGGAGCTGTATACGGTGATTACCGTGGGATCTGTATATAGTGATTCCTGGTGGCTTTATATAGTGATTGCTGGGGGAGCTGTATATAGTGATTGCTGGGGGAGCTGTATATAGTGATTGCTGGGGGAGCTGTATACAGTGATTGCTGGGGGAGCTGTATATAGTGATTGCTGGGGGAGCTGTATACAGTGAATGCTGGGGAAGCTGTATACAGTGATTCCTGGGGGCTGTATATAGTGATTGCTGGGGGAGCTGTATACAGTGATTGCTGAGGGAGCTGTATATAGTGATTGCTGGGGGAGCTGTATACAGTGATTGCTGGGGGAGCTGTATACAGTGATTGCTGTGGGAGCTGTATATAGTGATTGCTGGGGAGGCTGTATACAGTGATTGCTGGGGGAGCTGTATATAGTGATTGCTGGGGGAGCTGTATATAGTGATTGCTGGGGGAGCTGTATATAGTGATTACTGGGGGAGCTGTATACAGTGATTGCTGTGGGAGCTGTATATAGTGATTGCTGGGGAGGCTGTATACAGTGATTGCTGGGGGAGCTGTATATAGTGATTGCTGAGGGAGCTGTATACAGGGATTGCTGGGGGAGCTGTATATAGTGATTGCTGGGGGAGCTGTATATAGTGATTGCTGGGGGAGCTGTATACAGTGATTGCTGGGGAGCTGTATACAGTGCTTGCTGGGGGAGCTGTATATAGTGATTGCTGGGGGAGCTGTATATAGTGATTACTGGGGGAGCTGTATACAGTGATTACTGGGGGAGCTGTATATAGTGATTGCTGGGGGAGCTGTATACAGTGATTGCTGGGGGAGCTGTATACAGTGATTGCTGGGGGAGCTGTATATAGTGATTACTGGGGGAGCTGTATACAGTGATTACTGGGGGAGCTGTATATAGTGATTGCTGGGGGGGCTGTATACAGTGATTGCTGGGGGAGCTGTATATAGTGATTGCTGGGGGAGCTGTATATAGTGATTGCTGCGAGAGCTGTATATAGTGATTGCTGGGGAGCTGTATATAGTGATTACTGGAGGAGCTGTATATAGTGATTGCTGGGGGAGCTGTATATAGTGATTGCTGGGGGGCTGTATACAGTGATTGCTGGGGGAGCTGTATACAGTGATTGCTGGGTGAGCTGTATATAGTGATTGCTGGGGGACCTGTATATAGTGATTACTGGGGGAGCTGTATATAGTGATTACTGGGGAGCTGTATATAGTGATTGCTGGGGATCTGTATATAGTGATTACTGGGGAGCTGTATACAGTGATTGCTGGGGGAGCTGTATATAGTGATTACTGGGAGCTGTATATAGTGATTGCTGGGGGAGCTGTATGTAGTGGTTGCTGAGGAGCTGTATATAGTGATTGCTGGGGGAGCTGTATATAGTGATTGCTGCGGGAGCTGTATATAGTGATTACTGGGGAGCTGTATATAGTGATTACTGGGGAGCTGTATACAGTGATTGCTGGGGGAGCTGTATATAGTGATTACTGGGAGCTGTATATAGTGATTGCTGGGGGAGCTGTATGTAGTGGTTGCTGAGGAGCTGTATATAGTGATTGCTGGGGGATCTGTATATAGTGATTGCTGCGGGAGCTGTATATAGTGATTACTGGGGAGCTGTATATAGTGATTGCTGCGGGAGCTGTATATAGTGATTACTGGGCAGCTGTATATAGTGATTGCTGGGGGAGCTGTATATAGTGATTGCTGGGGGAGCTGTATACAGGGATTGCTGGGGAAGCTGTATACAGGGATTGCTGGGGAAGCTGTATACAGTGATTGCTGGGGAAGCTGTATACAGTGATTGCTGGGGAAGCTGTATACAGTGATTGCTGGGGAAGCTGTATACAGTGATTGCTGGGGGAGCTGTATATAGTGATTGCTGAGGGGGCTGTATATAGTGATGCCTGCGGGCTGTATACAGTGATTGCTGGGGGAGCTGTATACAGTGATTGCTGGGGGGCTGTATATAATGATTGCTGGGGAGCTGTATATAGTGATTGTTGGGGGAGCTGTATATAGTGATTGCTGGGGGAGCTGTATATAGTGATTGCTGGGGGAGCTGTATATAGTGATTGCTGGGGGAGCTGTATATAGTGATTGCTGAGGGGGCTGTATATAGTGGTTACTGGGGGATCAGTATATAGTGATTGCTGGGGGGCTGTATATAGTGATTGCTGGGGGAGCTGTATATAGTGATTGCTGAGGGGGCTGTATATAGTGGTTACTGGGGGATCAGTATATAGTGATTGCTGGGGGAGCTGTATATAGTGATTGCTGGGGGGCTGTATATAGTGATTGCTGGGGGAGCTGTATACAGTGATTGCTGGGGGAGCTGTATATAGTGATTGCTGGGGGAGCTGTATACAGTGATTGCTGAGGAAGCTGTATATAGTGATGCCTGTGGGCTGTATATAGTGGTTGCTGGAGGAGCTGTATATAGTGATTGCTGGGGGAGCTGTATATAGTGATTGCTGGGGGAGCTGTATATAGTGATTGCTGGGGAAGCTGTATATAGTGATTGCTGGGGGAGCTGTATACAGTGATTGCTGGGGGAGCTGTATATAGTGATTGCTGGGGGAGCTGTATATAGTGATTGCTGGGGGAGCTGTATATAGTGATTGCTGGGGGGGCTGTATACAGTGATTACTGGGGGAGCTGTATACGGTGATTGCTGGGGGATCAGTATATAGTGATTGCTGAGGAAGCTGTATATAGTGATGCCTGCGGGCTGTATATAGTGATTGCTGGAGGAGCTGTATATAGTGATTGCTGGGGGAGCTGTATATAGTAATTACTGGAGGAGCTGTATACAGTGATTGCTGGGGGAGCTGTATATAGTGATTGCTGGGGGAGCTGTATATAGTGATTGCTGGGGGAGCTGTATATAGTGATTGCTGGGGGGCTGTATACAGTGATTGCTGGGGGAGCTGTATATAGTGATTGCTGGGGGAGCTGTATATAGTGATTGCTGGGGGAGCTGTATATAGTGATTGCTGGGGGAGCTGTATATAGTGATTGCTGGGGGAGCTGTATACAGTGATTGCTGGGGGAGCTGTATATAGTGATTGCTGGGGGGGCTGTATATAGTGATTGCTGGGGGAGCTGTATATAGTGATTGCTGGGGGAGCTGTATATAGTGATTGCTGGGGGAGCTGTATATAGTGATTGCTGGGGGAGCTGTATATAGTGATTGCTGGGGGAGCTGTATATAGTGATTGCTGGGGGAGCTGTATATAGTGATTGCTGGGGGAGCTGTATACAGTGATTGCTCGGGGAGCTGTATATAGTGATTGCTGGGGGGGCTGTATATAGTGATTGCTGGGGGAGCTGTATATAGTGATTGCTGGGGGAGCTGTATATAGTGATTGCTGGGGGAGCTGTATATAGTGATTGCTGGGGAGCTGTATATAGTGATTACTGGGGGAGCTGTATATAGTGATTGCTGGGGGAGCTGTATATAGTGATTGCTGGGGGAGCTGTATACAGTGATTGCTGGGGGAGCTGTATGTAGTGATTGCTGAGGGAGCTGTATATAGTGATTGCTGAGGTGGCTGTATATAGTGATTGCTGGGGGAGCTGTATACAGTGATTGCTGGGGGAGCTGTATATAGTGATTGCTGGGGGAGCTGTATACAGTGATTGCTGGGGGAGCTGTATATAGTGATTGCTGAGGGAGCTGTATACAGTGATTGCTGGGGGAGCTGTATATAGTGATTGCTGAGGGAGCTGTATACAGTGATTGCTGGGGGAGCTGTATATAGTGATTGCTGGGGGAGCTGCATACAGTGATTGCTGGGGGAGCTGTATATAGTGATTGCTGGGGGAGGTGCATATAGTGATTGCTGGGGGAGCTGTATATAGTGATTGCTGGGGAGCTGTATATAGTGATTACTGGGGGAGCTGTATATAGTGATTGCTGGGGAGCTGTATATAGTGATTACTGGAGGAGCTGTATATAGTGATTGCTGGGGAAGCTGCATATAGTGATTGCTGGGGGGGCTGTATACAGTGATTACTGGGGGAGCTGTATACGGTGATTGCTGGGGGATCAGTATATAGTGATTGCTGAGGAAGCTGTATATAGTGATGCCTGCGGGCTGTATATAGTGGTTGCTGGAGGAGCTGTATATAGTGATTGCTGGGGGAGCTGTATATAGTGATTGCTGGGTAGGCTGTATACAGTAATTGCTGGGGGAGCTGTATATAGTGATTGCTGGGGGAGCTGTATATAGTGATTGCTGGGGGAGCTGTATATAGTGATTGCTGGGGGAGCTGTATATAGTGATTGCTGGGGGAGCTGTATATAGTGATTGCTGGGGGAGCTGTATATAGTGATTGCTGGGGGAGCTGTATATAGTGATTGCTGGGGGAGCTGTATATAGTGATTGCTGGGGGAGCTGTATACAGTGATTGCTGGGGGAGCTGTATATAGTGATGCCTGCGGGCTGTATATAGTGATTGCTGGGGGGCTGTATACAGTGATTGCTGGGGGGCTGTATATAGTGATTGCTGGGGGAGCTGTATATAGTAATTACTGGAGGAGCTGTATACAGTGATTGCTGGGGGAGCTGTGTATAATGATTACTGGGGGAGCTGTATACGGTGATTGCTGGGGGAGCTGTATATAGTGATTGCTGGGGGAGCTGTATACGGTGATTACCGTGGGATCTGTATATAGTGATTCCTGGTGGCTTTATATAGTGATTGCTGGGGGAGCTGTATATAGTGATTGCTGGGGGAGCTGTATATAGTGATTGCTGGGGGAGCTGTATACAGTGATTGCTGGGGGAGCTGTATATAGTGATTGCTGGGGGAGCTGTATACAGTGAATGCTGGGGTAGCTGTATACAGTGATTCCTGGGGGCTGTATATAGTGATTGCTGGGGGAGCTGTATACAGTGATTGCTGAGGGAGCTGTATATAGTGATTGCTGGGGGAGCTGTATACAGTGATTGCTGGGGGAGCTGTATACAGTGATTGCTGTGGGAGCTGTATATAGTGATTGCTGGGGAGGCTGTATACAGTGATTGCTGGGGGAGCTGTATATAGTGATTGCTGGGGGAGCTGTATATAGTGATTGCTGGGGGAGCTGTATATAGTGATTACTGGGGGAGCTGTATACAGTGATTGCTGTGGGAGCTGTATATAGTGATTGCTGGGGAGGCTGTATACAGTGATTGCTGGGGGAGCTGTATATAGTGATTGCTGAGGGAGCTGTATATAGTGATTACTGGGGGAGCTGTATACAGGGATTGCTGGGGGAGCTGTATACAGTGATTGCTGGGGGAGCTGTATACAGTGATTGCTGTGGGAGCTGTATATAGTGATTGCTGGGGGAGCTGTATATAGTGATTGCTGGGGGAGCTGTATATAGTGATTACTGGGGGAGCTGTATACAGGGATTGCTGGGGGAGCTGTATATAGTGATTGCTGGGGGAGCTGTATATAGTGATTGCTGGGGGAGCTGTATACAGTGATTGCTGGGGAGCTGTATACAGTGCTTGCTGGGGGAGCTGTATATAGTGATTGCTGGGGGAGCTGTATATAGTGATTACTGGGGGAGCTGTATACAGTGATTACTGGGGGAGCTGTATATAGTGATTGCTGGGGGAGCTGTATACAGTGATTGCTGGGGGAGCTGTATACAGTGATTGCTGGGGGAGCTGTATATAGTGATTACTGGGGGAGCTGTATACAGTGATTACTGGGGGAGCTGTATATAGTGATTGCTGGGGGGGCTGTATACAGTGATTGCTGGGGGGCTGTATATAGTGATTGCTGGGGGAGCTGTATATAGTAATTACTGGAGGAGCTGTATACAGTGATTGCTGGGGGAGCTGTGTATAGTGATTGCTGGGGGGGCTGAATACAGTGATTACTGGGGGAGCTGTATACGGTGATTGCTGGGGGAGCTGTATATAGTGATTGCTGGGGGAGCTGTATACGGTGATTACCGTGGGATCTGTATATAGTGATTCCTGGTGGCTTTATATAGTGATTGCTGGGGGAGCTGTATATAGTGATTGCTGGGGGAGCTGTATATAGTGATTGCTGGGGGAGCTGTATACAGTGATTGCTGGGGGAGCTGTATATAGTGATTGCTGGGGGAGCTGTATACAGTGAATGCTGGGGAAGCTGTATACAGTGATTCCTGGGGGCTGTATATAGTGATTGCTGGGGGAGCTGTATACAGTGATTGCTGAGGGAGCTGTATATAGTGATTGCTGGGGGAGCTGTATACAGTGATTGCTGGGGGAGCTGTATACAGTGATTGCTGTGGGAGCTGTATATAGTGATTGCTGGGGAGGCTGTATACAGTGATTGCTGGGGGAGCTGTATATAGTGATTGCTGGGGGAGCTGTATATAGTGATTGCTGGGGGAGCTGTATATAGTGATTACTGGGGGAGCTGTATACAGTGATTGCTGTGGGAGCTGTATATAGTGATTGCTGGGGAGGCTGTATACAGTGATTGCTGGGGGAGCTGTATATAGTGATTGCTGAGGGAGCTGTATACAGGGATTGCTGTGGGAGCTGTATATAGTGATTGCTGGGGGAGCTGTATATAGTGATTGCTGGGGGAGCTGTATACAGTGATTGCTGGGGAGCTGTATACAGTGCTTGCTGGGGGAGCTGTATATAGTGATTGCTGGGGGAGCTGTATATAGTGATTACTGGGGGAGCTGTATACAGTGATTACTGGGGGAGCTGTATATAGTGATTGCTGGGGGAGCTGTATACAGTGATTGCTGGGGGAGCTGTATACAGTGATTGCTGGGGGAGCTGTATATAGTGATTACTGGGGGAGCTGTATACAGTGATTACTGGGGGAGCTGTATATAGTGATTGCTGGGGGGGCTGTATACAGTGATTGCTGGGGGAGCTGTATATAGTGATTGCTGGGGGAGCTGTATATAGTGATTGCTGCGAGAGCTGTATATAGTGATTGCTGGGGAGCTGTATACAGTGATTGCTGGGTGAGCTGTATATAGTGATTGCTGGGGGACCTGTATATAGTGATTACTGGGGGAGCTGTATATAGTGATTACTGGGGAGCTGTATATAGTGATTGCTGGGGATCTGTATATAGTGATTACTGGGGAGCTGTATACAGTGATTGCTGGGGGAGCTGTATATAGTGATTACTGGGAGCTGTATATAGTGATTGCTGGGGGAGCTGTATGTAGTGGTTGCTGAGGAGCTGTATATAGTGATTGCTGGGGGAGCTGTATATAGTGATTGCTGCGGGAGCTGTATATAGTGATTACTGGGGAGCTGTATATAGTGATTACTGGGGAGCTGTATACAGTGATTGCTGGGGGAGCTGTATATAGTGATTACTGGGAGCTGTATATAGTGATTGCTGGGGGAGCTGTATGTAGTGGTTGCTGAGGAGCTGTATATAGTGATTGCTGGGGGATCTGTATATAGTGATTGCTGCGGGAGCTGTATATAGTGATTACTGGGGAGCTGTATATAGTGATTGCTGCGGGAGCTGTATATAGTGATTACTGGGCAGCTGTATATAGTGATTGCTGGGGGAGCTGTATATAGTGATTGCTGGGGGAGCTGTATACAGGGATTGCTGGGGAAGCTGTATACAGGGATTGCTGGGGAAGCTGTATACAGTGATTGCTGGGGAAGCTGTATACAGTGATTGCTGGGGAAGCTGTATACAGTGATTGCTGGGGAAGCTGTATACAGTGATTGCTGGGGGAGCTGTATATAGTGATTGCTGAGGGGGCTGTATATAGTGATGCCTGCGGGCTGTATACAGTGATTGCTGGGGGAGCTGTATACAGTGATTGCTGGGGGGCTGTATATAATGATTGCTGGGGAGCTGTATATAGTGATTGTTGGGGGAGCTGTATATAGTGATTGCTGGGGGAGCTGTATATAGTGATTGCTGGGGGAGCTGTATATAGTGATTGCTGGGGGAGCTGTATATAGTGATTGCTGAGGGGGCTGTATATAGTGGTTACTGGGGGATCAGTATATAGTGATTGCTGGGGGGCTGTATATAGTGATTGCTGGGGGAGCTGTATATAGTGATTGCTGAGGGGGCTGTATATAGTGGTTACTGGGGGATCAGTATATAGTGATTGCTGGGGGAGCTGTATATAGTGATTGCTGGGGGGCTGTATATAGTGATTGCTGGGGGAGCTGTATACAGTGATTGCTGGGGGAGCTGTATATAGTGATTGCTGGGGGAGCTGTATACAGTGATTGCTGAGGAAGCTGTATATAGTGATGCCTGTGGGCTGTATATAGTGGTTGCTGGAGGAGCTGTATATAGTGATTGCTGGGGGAGCTGTATATAGTGATTGCTGGGGGAGCTGTATATAGTGATTGCTGGGGAAGCTGTATATAGTGATTGCTGGGGGAGCTGTATACAGTGATTGCTGGGGGAGCTGTATATAGTGATTGCTGGGGGAGCTGTATATAGTGATTGCTGGGGGAGCTGTATATAGTGATTGCTGGGGGGGCTGTATACAGTGATTACTGGGGGAGCTGTATACGGTGATTGCTGGGGGATCAGTATATAGTGATTGCTGAGGAAGCTGTATATAGTGATGCCTGCGGGCTGTATATAGTGGTTGCTGGAGGAGCTGTATATAGTGATTGCTGGGGGAGCTGTATATAGTAATTACTGGAGGAGCTGTATACAGTGATTGCTGGGGGAGCTGTATATAGTGATTGCTGGGGGAGCTGTATATAGTGATTGCTGGGGGAGCTGTATATAGTGATTGCTGGGGGGCTGTATACAGTGATTGCTGGGGGAGCTGTATATAGTGATTGCTGGGGGAGCTGTATATAGTGATTGCTGGGGGAGCTGTATATAGTGATTGCTGGGGGAGCTGTATATAGTGATTGCTGGGGGAGCTGTATACAGTGATTGCTGGGGGAGCTGTATATAGTGATTGCTGGGGGGGCTGTATATAGTGATTGCTGGGGGAGCTGTATATAGTGATTGCTGGGGGAGCTGTATATAGTGATTGCTGGGGGAGCTGTATATAGTGATTGCTGGGGGAGCTGTATATAGTGATTACTGGGGGAGCTGTATACAGTGATTGCTGGGGGAGCTGTATATAGTGATTGCTGGGGAGCTGTATATAGTGATTACTGGGGGAGCTGTATATAGTGATTGCTGGGGGAGCTGTATATAGTGATTGCTGGGGGACTGTATACAGTGATTGCTGGGGGAGCTGTATATAGTGATTGCTGGGGGAGCTGTATATAGTGATTGCTGGGGGAGCTGTATATAGTGATTGCTGGGGGAGCTGTATATAGTGATTGCTGGGGGAGCTGTATATAGTGATTGCTGGGGGAGCTGTATACAGTGATTGCTCGGGGAGCTGTATATAGTGATTGCTGGGGGGGCTGTATATAGTGATTGCTGGGGGAGCTGTATATAGTGATTGCTGGGGGAGCTGTATATAGTGATTGCTGGGGGAGCTGTATATAGTGATTGCTGGGGAGCTGTATATAGTGATTACTAGGGGAACTGTATATAGTGATTGCTGGGGGAGCTGTATACAGTGATTGCTGGGGGGGCTGTATACAGTGATTCATAGTATCATAGTATATAAGGCTGGAAGGAGACTTAAGTCCATCAAGTCCAACCTTCAAGAATTAAATAAATGTTTTATCCCCATAACCCGTGATATTTTTTCTCTCCAGAAAGTCATCCAGGCCTCTCCTGAACATGTACATAGAGTCCGCCATAACAACCTCCTGCGGCAGAGAGTTCCACAGTCTCACTGCTCTTACAGTAAAGAACCTTTGTCTATGGTGATGGTAGAACCTCCTCTCCTCTAGGCGTAGAGGAATCCCCCTGTCTATGGTGATGGTAGAACCTCCTCTCCTCTAGGTGTAGAGGATGCCCCCTGTCTATGGTGATGGTAGAACCTCCTCTCCTCTAGGTGTAGAGGATGTCCTCTGTCTATGGTGATGATAGAACCTCCTCTCCTCTAGGTGTAGAGGATGCCCCCTGTCTATGGTGATGGTAGAACCTCCTCTCCTCTAGCTGTAGAGGATGCCCCCTGTCTATGGTGATGGTAGAACCTCCTCTCCTCTAGGTGTAGAGGATGTCCTCTGTCTATGGTGATGGTAGAACCTCCTCTCCTCTAGGTGTAGAGGATGCCCTCTGTCTATGGTAATGGTAGAACCTCCTCTCCTCTAGGTGTAGAGGATGCCTCCTGTCTATGGTGATGGTAGAACCTCCTCTCCTCTAGGTGTAGAGGATGCCCTCTGTCTATGGTGATGGTAGAACCTCCTCTCCTCTAGGTGTAGAGGATGCCCCCTGTCTATGGTGATGGTAGAACCTCCTCTCCTCTAGGTGTAGAGGATGCCCCTGTCTATGGTGATGGTAGAACCTCCTCTCCTCTAGGTGTAGAGGATGCCCCCTGTCTATGGTGATGGTAGAACCTCCTCTCCTCTAGGTGTAGAGGATGTCCCCTGTCTATGGTGATGGTAGAACCTCCTCTCCTCTAGGTGTAGAGGATGTCCTCTGTCTATGGTGATGGTAGAACCCCCTCTCCTCTAGGTGTAGAGGATGTCCTCTGTCTATGGTGATGGTAGAACCTCCTCTCCTCTAGGTGTAGAGGATGTCCTCTGTCTATGGTGATGGTAGAACCTCCTCTCCTCTAGGTGTAGAGGATGTCCTCTGTCTATGGTGATGGTAGAACCTCCTCTCCTCTAGGTGTAGAGGATGCCCTCTGTCTATGGTAATGGTAGAACCTCCTCTCCTCTAGGTGTAGAGGATGCCTCCTGTCTATGGTGATGGTAGAACCTCCTCTCCTCTAGGTGTAGAGGATGCCCCCTGTCTATGGTGATGGTAGAACCTCCTCTCCTCTAGGTGTAGAGGATGCCCTCTGTCTATGGTGATGGTAGAACCTCCTCTCCTCTAGGTGTAGAGGATGCCCTCTGTCTATGGTGATGGTAGAACCTCCTCTCCTCTAGGTGTAGAGGATGCCCCCTGTCTATGGTGATGGTAGAACCTCCTCTCCTCTAGGTGTAGAGGATGCCCCTGTCTATGGTGATGGTAGAACCTCCTCTCCTCTAGGTGTAGAGGATGCCCTCTGTCTATGGTAATGGTAGAACCTCCTCTCCTCTAGGTGTAGAGGATGCCCCCTGTCTATGGTGATGGTAGAACCTCCTCTCCTCCAGGTGTAGAGGATGCCCCTGTCTATGGTGATGGTAGAACCACCTCTCCTCTAGGTGTAGAGGATATCCCCGTCTATGGTGATGGTAGAACCTCCTCTCCTCTAGGTGTAGAGGATGCCCCCTGTCTATAGTGATGGTAGAACCTCCTCTCCTCTAGGTGTAGAGGATGCCCCCTGTCTATGGTGATGGTAGAACCTCCTCTCCTCTAGGTGTAGAGGATGCCCTCTGTCTATGGTAATGGTAGAACCTCCTCTCCTCTAGGTGTAGAGGATGCCCCCTGTCTATGGTGATGGTAGAACCTCCTCTCCTCTAGGTGTAGAGGATGTCCCCTGTCTATGGTGATGGTAGAACCTCCTCTCCTCTAGCTGTAGTGGATGCCCCCTGTCTATGGTGATGGTAGAACCTCCTCTCCTCTAGGTGTAGAGGATGCCTCCTGTCTATGGTGATGGTAGAACCTCCTCTCCTCTAGGTGTAGAGGATGCCTCCTGTCTATGGTGATGATAGAACCTCCTCTCCTCTAGGTGTAGAGGATGCTCCCTGTCTATGGTGATGATAGAACCTCCTCTTCTCTAGGTGTAGAGGATGCCCCCTGTCTATGGTGATGATAGAACCTCCTCTCCTCTAGGTGTAGAGGATGCTCCCTGTCTATGGTGATGGTAGAACCTCCTCTCCTCTAGGTGTAGAGGATGCTCCCTGTCTATGGTGATGGTAGAACCTCCTCTCCTCTAGGCGTAGAGGATGCCCCCTGTCTATGGTGATGGTAGAACCTCCTCTCCTCTAGGTGTAGAGGATGCTCCCTGTCTATGGTGATGGTAGAACCTCCTCTCCTCTAGGCGTAGAGGATGCCCCCTTGTCCTGGTCACAGGCCGAGGTATAAAAACATCTTTGGAGAGATCCTTGTACTGTCCGTTGCTGGGGGAGCTGTATACAGTGGTTGCTGGGGGAGCTATATATAGTGATTGCTGGGGGAGCTGTATATAGTGATTGCTGCGGGAGCTGTATATAGTGATTGCTGGGGGAGCTGTATATAGTGATTGCTGGGGGAGCTGTATACAGTGATTGCTGGGGGGGCTGTATACAGTGATTGCTGGGGGAGCTGTATACAGTGATTGCTGGGGGGGCTGTATACAGTGGTTCTATCTATCTACAAAAAGAAGAAAAAAAAGCAGCACAGTCCTTATGAGAAATAGAGTTGCTGGGTGCTATCCTCGCTCTCATCAGTCAGAGTGTTGTAGATATCCAGCGAAATGAAGACAGGCAGCACTCCAAAAATAGTGAAAAAACAAGGGTGTTTATTCCACCTCCCGCAACGTTTCGGCTGTAGTCTCAGCCTTTGTCAAGCAGTGAGTGTCAGGAAGTTCACAGATATATATAGTCACCGTGTGATGACATCATACAAAAAGGTAAACAGTGCATATACATAGAATATATACATTGTGTGCATCAACAGTCAGATATACAATATACAATAGTGTGTAGATGATACATGGATACAGCATCAAGTAAAACATTTACAACTTAGTGTAAGAAAGTGCCATAGTGTACAGATAAGCATATGAGTAAGATTCACCTGTGAAGGATCCACCTCCTGGCTCAGAACAAAACGGCGTCTCCCGGACGCTACTGCGCATGTCTGTAGGTTGTAATGGTAAGCAGATCCACATGTGTGCATATCGCGTGCGCCTAAATAATCGGCGCTTGATCATGCGCCAATTGAAAGAGGGGGGTTACCTGGAAAGTAGTATAGTGCGCGTCTAGCGCCTGCGTGTAGAGAACGGCTGCTCTGCTAATGTAATCAGCTATCGTATATTCATTAGGATAGATCCTATGGCAGTGTAAGCTGGTGTGGACAGAGGTCTATAGAGACATAGTGCAGACCACAACTTTAGTCTCCATTTCTAACCCCCTGGAGAGGCAATGCTAAACGTGACTGGTACAACAGTGTAGGTACCAAGCTTACTATAACATCACCACACATCATGGGCTAACTACATCAAAGAGTCCAGTGTCACACAATATGTGGGTAACGTCACATGATATGCTTCTTACGGTGCAATTCATGTACGTAAGGAAAGTCCCCAAGACCCCGTGGTGGAAATGTAAACATCTCCCCCACCAGGTCGGGTGTATCCCCCCACTGGTAGACAAATATCAAACACAGCCCTAGTGGTAAGTATGTAGCCAAGAACAGCCAATGGCGGCCAGGGAGAGACTATGAATTGCGTAAAGCAACTTAAGGACCCATACACCACACCAGTCTAGAATGCAGAGTGAAGTATCGCAGCTAGATGAAAGAGTAGATACAATGGGGGTCATTTACTAAGGGCCCGATTCGCGTTTTCCCGACGTGTTACCTGAATATTTCCGATTTGCGCCGATTGTACCTGAATTGCCCCGGGTTTTTGGCGCACGCGATCGGAATTTGGCGCATCGGCGCTGGTATGCACGCGATGGAAATCGGGGGGCGTGGCCGAACGAAAACCCGACGTATTCGGAAAAACCGCCGCATTTAAAAAAAAAATTGTGTCGCGAAAATTTCACTCACCTTCATCCTGGATAGGCCGGTGTATTTCGAGGCATTCCAGCGGACTTCAGCGCAGCAGCGCCACCTGGTGGACGGCGGAGGAACTGCTTTGATGAATCCCGGCCGGACCCGAATCCAGTGCAGAGAACGCGCCGCTGGATCGCGAACGGACCGGGTAAGTAAATCTGCCCCAATGTGTCAAGGGACAGTCTAAGATCTGCTACACCAATACATGACATACCAGAGAATGAATAAAGTTGCACTACACTACACTCTAGTGGACATCACCTGTGGACCCCTTCTTTGGCTCTAGGAATTGTGTTTTCTTTTTGATTTGGATGTCTTGACACATTAAATAAAAACTGCAACTTTATTCATTCTCTGGTATGTCCTGTATTGGTGTAGCAGATCTTCGGCTGTCCCTGGACACATTGTATCTACTCTTTCATCTAGCTGCGATACTTCACTCTGCATTCTAGACTGGTGTGGTGTATGGGTCCTTAAGTTGCTTTACGCAATTCATAGTCTCTCCCTGGCCGCCATTGGCTGTTTTTGGCTACATACTTACCACTAGGGCAGTGTTTGATAGTTGTCTACCAGTGGGGGGGATACACCCGACCTGGTGGGGGAGATGTTTACATTTCCACCGCGGGGTTTTGGGGACTTTCCTTACGTACATGAATTGCACCGTAAGGAGCATATCATGTGACGTTACCCACATATTGTGTGACACTGGACTCTTTGATGTAGGTAGCCCATGATGTGTGGTGATATTATAGTAAGCTTGGTACCTGCACTGTTGTACCAGTCACGTTTAGCATTGCCTCTCCAGGGGGTTAGAAATGGAGACTAAAGTTGTGGTCTGCACTATGTCTCTATAGACCTCTGTCCACACCAGCTTACACTGCCATAGGATCTATCCTAATGAATATACGATAGCTGATTACATTAGCAGAGCAGCCGTTCTCTACACGCAGGCGCTAGACGCGCACTATACTACTTTCCAGGTAACCCCCCTCTTTCAATTGGCGCATGATCAAGCGCCGATTATTTAGGCGCTCGCGATATGCACACATGTGGATCTGCTTACCATTACAACCTACAGACATGCGCAGTAGCGTCCGGGAGACGCCGTTTTGTTCTGAGCCAGGAGGTGGATCCTTCACAGGTGAATCTTACTCATATGCTTATCTGTACACTATGGCACTTCTTTACACTAAGTTGTAAATGCTTTACTTGATGCTGTATCCATGTATCATCTACACACTATTGTATATTG
Source organism: Engystomops pustulosus (assembly GCF_040894005.1). Classification (NCBI taxonomy): domain Eukaryota; kingdom Metazoa; phylum Chordata; class Amphibia; order Anura; family Leptodactylidae; genus Engystomops; species Engystomops pustulosus. The sequence continues at coordinate 219,635,087 of NC_092413.1, read as the reverse complement.
TATATCTGACTGTTGATGCACACAATGTATATATTCTGTGTATATGCACTGTTTACCTTCTTGTATGATGTCATCACACGGTGACTATATATATCTGTGAACTTCCTGACACTCACTGCTTGACAAAGGCTGAGACTACAGCCGAAACGTTGCGGGAGGTGGAATAAACACCCTTGTTTTTTCACTATTTTTGGAGTGCTGCCTGTTTTCATTTCGTTAGATAGATAGATATTAGATAGATAGATAGATAGATAGATAGATAGGAGATATAAGATAGATAGATAGATAGAGAGATAGGAGATATAAGATAGATAGATAGATAGAGAGATAGATATCCATCTCTGAACATTGGCCTGATGAATGTGTAGATATAGAATCTTCTCCTCCGGGATGTGACTATTATAAAGTAGAGAAGTTCTTCGTCGTCTCTGATGTATTTTTGTTCCTACTATTTCCATTTCCGGACGTGTTCCTGTGATTCCCATTACATCCTGGAGACGCGGCCGCTGGTTATCTGGAAGGATTCGCTGTTCTGCTTCCTTATTAATGATTTTGTCCTTTTCACCATAAATGTTAGCGGTGTCACATGCCGTGTGATACATCTTCTATGTAAATCGCCTGCGTATAATCTCCGCCGGTGCCGCGCCAGGACGGGAGGGGATTATTCAGGACGAGGGAGAACGTCTTCCATCTTCCCAGTGGTCTCTTCTGTTGTAGCCATCGGTCATCAATTCCTTCTGTCTTTTAGTGTAACCGTAGACCGGGACATAGCGGGAGAGTGTGGTACGGACAATGACGGTGTAAGGGCGGCGGTCCATGCCCACCTCTGTGCCCGCTGCTGTGCCAGCCGCTCTATCTCCTTTCAGATGTGCTGCTGCCTCTTCCCTGCAAGTGAATCCCTCTAGCCACATGTCCTCTTCTCCCAGAAGCTGTTGGCGCAGGTCCAGGTGTAGAGCCTTAAGGAGACGTGTCACCAGATTTTACTGCATTAAATTGGTAGCCCCCTTTAGGTAGGAGATGAAATGTGTTTTCTAGAAATCCCTCTTTTATGTGAAATCTCCCTGAGAGTTATGTGACTATGAACAGAGAAGAGTCATATTTTACCTGAGATGAGTCAACTTTAGAGGCTGCAGCAGGAGGGTCACTTCAGTTCTATAGCACCTAGTATTAATGATAAGAATGTCACCTTTCAGAGTGCACCAGGATTGGGGTTCTGTGGGCTACAGAAATGGAGATTCTTATCATTAATACTAGGTGCTATAGAACTGAAGTGAACTGCTGCAGCCTGTAAACTTGACTCATCTGAGAGAGACTATAACCATCGTAACGTGTGCTGCCAGATACTGTCACCATTATGTTCTGTGCCTTCAAGGGACTTTGTAGCCACCAAGCCTTGTCCCTGTCTGTTGTTGTAACTGCTAAGCCCCGTGCCTTGTACTGCTAAGAACAGCGCCCCTGTTGTTATAAGATGTAGTGCACATGAAGCCTTCCATGCCATGACCCCAACATAAGGAGTCAAATTCTCTCTCATCCCAATGATATTGCCCGGCATTTCAGGGCAGCCCCTTGTCATATCCATGGCCGGCACTAGGGGGCATCATGGGGCGCCAGGAGCTTGTACTTTTATTCATCTCTTTGACTTTTTTTTTGGATGTTTTCACAAAAACATAGATTGAGATTGCGATTCTTGGCTCTTGACTTGAGGATCCGATGTGCGGAATGTGGATGGCCGTATTAGCGCTCCGCGATTCCCAGGCTCCCTCATTAGGTATAACGAGGACATATAGCGTTTTATTGCCATCATTTTGTACTTGAGAAAGAGACATTTACAGGATAACAGGATATAAGTAGACGCGTCCTCCTCGCCTCGGCCACAACGCACGACTACAGTCCATTTTACGAGCCGCTACAGACCCTTCAAAGTACAAACTTGAACAATTTGTCTCAATTTCTGAGAAATTATGTCCCGGATAATTTCACTTAAAGCCAAAATTGCATCCAAGTGGATGGATCATTGGCGCTTACCTACTATTACGCGGATATGATACCGTAAAATGTCAATGTAATCTGAAGGTAAAGTCGTAGGGATGGTGCGTTCCGTTCGGTTAACCGTGGTGGGGATCACTCATGGTCAAGATTCTGGATGAGTAGAGGGGGGGGGGGGGATAGGGCTACCATAGGGGTTCACTCAGAATGGGCAATAGATTGGGGTACAACTGAGATGGATAATGGGGTTTTCATAGTAGATCATCAAAAATTAATAAATAGGGTTTCCCTGGAGACACATAATAATAATCGTTATTTCTATAGCTCCATTATATTCCGGAGCTTCACAAATCACAGGGGACATAGACAAAATGAAATAAAAGACTATGAGGGTGAAGGGGGGACACAACAAGAACGTGTACAATGGTCCAGCCATTATATATAAGGGACAGTCCAAGGTGAATGTGACTGCAGAGAAGCTGGAGCTCGGTATATATCTGGTGTTTGCCATGTAACAGATGGGAGGACACAGGATGGGTTAGTAAAGAGAGAGTAGAAATCTCATGCAGTTAGTGAGTGTGATAGATCTACCTAAAGAGATGGGTTTTAAGAGCACATTTGAAAGTTTTGAGGTTGGGTATTAGTCGGAGAGTCCGGGGAAGGGCATTCGGGAGAATTGGTGCAGCTCGGGAGAAGTCCTGGAGACGTAATGGGGAGGATCGAATTAAGGTGTAAGACCTGAGAAGTGCGGTCAGAGAGATAGGAAGAAAACCAAGAGAGTGCAGGGTCCTCCAGGCCAATGGAGCGAAGCCCCTGAGGAGGAGCTGGTGGTGCACAGTATCGAACGCTGCCGAGAGATCCAGAAGAACGAGAAGAGAAGAGTCACCTATGGATTTAGCAGTGAGGAGATCGTTTGGAAGAGCAGTTTCAGTGGAGTCCATAGAGCGGAAACCAGATTGTAGGGGGTCAAGGAGGGAGTTATAGAGAGATAGCGGATTATAGAGAATAGACCGGGCGCTCCAGGAGTTTGGAGATGACAGGGAGGTTAGAGATTGGCCGGTAGTAAGTAGCATTGGATGGGTCCAGGGAAGCAAGAATTGGGTTCTTGTTTGGTTTCTATCCGGAGTCATTTTAAGGGATGCTAAGAAGTCTAACCTCACAGAGCAGCGGATCAGATTCCTATACTACACCTTAACTAGTGTCAGAAAATGTAAGATAATGAAGATGTCCCCAAAGATCAGGTGAACGGGAGGGCAATTACCTCTGTAATACTAGAGGTCCATCCCCCATTACCACCCAACTGGCCATTCATGGAAGATCTTCTAATGACCTCCTATAGATTGGACCCAAAGTCTTGTGTTATAGAATACAGGTTTAGGTGTGAACCTTGTTCTTTCCTGCCCCCAAACTTCAAGGAGTTACAAGTCCTGGGTGGGTCTATGCTTTGCATTTTTAATTTCTGATTTGTCTCCTTTTGCCCATTAAAAAATAACTGGAAATGTTTAGTTTCCCCTTTATGTTAAAGGAATTTTCCATCCACATCATCATCATGTTTGGAAATCTATATTAACCCTGTGCCACCACTACACAATGGAGGGAGCTGTCCGGATCTGGCTCCATCCAGCCCCCCCCAAGGCTGGTATATTATACTGTGAATCCAACATTATTATGTCCCAGATGGGAAACCCCTTTAACCACCTTGAAAACAATAGCTGGAGGGTGTGAGCTTTTTAAAATTGAGAATTTTAAAGTTTGCAACTAGTTTAAACATTAGACGGAGAGCTACGTATAAGTACCAATAGATAGACTGGTTCATCCTATTCAGGGGGGTTTATTGTTGACTTTTTTTGGAGACCCCCCTCACCTAGTGCAGGTTTTACCCCAATCTCAGACCTTATTAGCCGGCTCCAGCACATCCTGCCCAGGATCCTGACCCCTGTCTTGAGCTTCTGCTGGTGGCTTCTCTCAAGGTCACACGTTGGCTCTTGACTTCTTAAAGGTCACCTCCATCTCAGCCTCTGTACATGACCCACAAGCCTGACCCACAAACCTGCCTTGTGTAGTTGACCCTGCAATCCCTGTTTGCTACTTCTGAGCATTGACACCCAGATCTAAATATGGGCTAAATTTGGGGGAATTCTGAGTATCTGTAGACACTTAGCTGAAAGCTTTCTCTTAGTTTCATTTTCTTCCTGTCCTGTCTTGGTCTCCAAATTCCCCAGATTTTGATATTGGTCTGAAAAAACAAGACTCAAGTAGACAAATAAGAACGTGTAAAGATTTCTTTATATTCCACGAGATGCATAACTTCCCTTCTACTTTCTCCTACACTTTGGATCTGACCTTGATGTAAGACAACTGGCTGGAGCAGGAGCCCCTCCCCCATGACTCAGAGACAGAGTCATCGGAGATTTTGTATTTCCTTGTATCCTTCACTTCCACTTTTCTTGAAGATTAGAGAAACCTGATGGCGAATGAGGAGGCAGACGGCCTTGAGTCTGATGACTGACCCTTCAATCAATGTATCACATAAACAAGTATATTGAGCAAAGATTATTCTGATTCTAAGGCATTTACATTAAATAATGTAGTGGATATGAAAGAAAGTTTCTGAATTTGAAGCAAATGTGTTTATGCCCTTGGAAAAGTTTCTGTCTGACGTCTTTATGTATTTCATTGTGAGTCTAAGTCCATTGTAATCAGGTTTCCATACATTGTAATATTGCAGCTCGCTGTGTATGGCGGGTGTAGTCACAGAGGGGTCAGAGCGCCCATGCTGACCCCTGACCACTGCTGGCTATGATAGAAAGGTGTCAGGACACACAGGACATGGCAGCTCGCTGTGTATGGCGGGTGTAGTCACAGAGGGGTCAGAGCGCCCATGCTGACCCCTGACCACTGCTGGCTATGATAGAAAGGTGTCAGGACACACAGGACAGGGCAGCTCCCTGTGTATGGGAGGTGTAGTCACAAAGGGGTCAGAGCGCCCATGCTGACCCCAGACCACTGCTGGCTATGATAGAAAGGTGTCAGGACACACAGGACATGGATGCTCGCTGTGTATGGGGGGTGTAGTCACAGAGGGGTCAGAGCCCCCATGCTGACCCCAGACCACTGCTGGCTATGATAGAAAGGTGTCAGGACACACAGGACATGGCAGCTCCCTGTGTATGGGGGTGTAGTCACAGAGGGATCAGAGCGCCCATGCTGACCCCTGACCACTGCTGGCTATGATAGAAAGGTGTCAGGACACACAGGACATGGTAGCTCGCTGTGTATGGGGGTGTAGTCACAGAGAGGGCAGAGCGCCTATGCTGACCCCTGACCACTGCTGGCTATGATAGAAAGGTGTCAGGACACACAGGACATGGCAGCTCGCTATGTATGGGGGGTGTAGTCACAGAGGGGTCAGAGCACCCATGCTGACCCCTGACCACTGCTGGCTATGATAGAAAGGTGTCAGGACACACAGGACATGGCAGCTCGCTGTGTATGGGGGGTGTAGTCACAGAGGGGTCAGAGCGCCCATGCTGACCCCTGACCACTGCTGGCTATGATAGAAAGGTGTCAGGACACAGGACATGGCAGCTCACTGTGTATGGGGGGTGTAGTCACAGAGGGGTCAGAGCGCCCATGCTGACCCCTGACCACTGCTGGCTATGATAGAAAGGTGTCAGGACACACAGGACATGGCAGCTCGCTGTGTATGGGGGGTGTAGTCACAGAGGGGTCAGAGCGGCCATGCTGACCCCTGACCACTGCTGGCTATGATAGAAAGGTGTCAGGACACACAAGACATGGCAGTTCGCTGTGTATGGGGGGTGTAGTCACAGAGGGGTCACAGCGCCCATGCTGACCCCTGACCACTGCTGGCTATGATAGAAAGGTGTCAGGACACAGGACATGGCAGCTGGCTGTGTATGGGGGGTGTAGTCACAGAGGGGTCAGAGCGCCCATGCTGACCCCTGACCACTGCTGGCTATGATAGAAAGGTGTCAGGACACACAGGACATGGCAGCTCGCTGTGTATGGGGGGTGTAGTCACAGAGAGGTCAGAGCGCCCATGCTGACCCCTGACTACTGCTGGCTATGATAGAAAGGTGTCAGGACACACAGGACATGGCAGCTCGCTGTGTATGGGGGGTGTAGTCACAGAGGGATCAGAGCGCCCATGCTGACCCCTGACCACTGCTGGCTATGATAGAAAGGTGTCAGGACACACAGGACATGGTAGCTCGCTGTGTATGGGGGTGTAGTCACAGAGAGGGCAGAGCGCCTATGCTGACCCCTGACCACTGCTGGCTATGATAGAAAGGTGTCAGGACACACAGGACATGGCAGCTCGCTGTGTATGGGGGGTGTAGTCACAGAGGGGTCAGAGCACCCATGCTGACCCCTGACCACTGCTGGCTATGATAGAAAGGTGTCAGGACACACAGGATATGGCAGCTCGCTGTGTATGGGGGTGTAGTCACAGAGGGGTCGGAGCGCCCATGCTGACCTCTGACCACTGCTGGCTATGATAGAAAGGTGTCAGGACACACAGGACATGGCAGCTCGCTGTGTATGGGGGGTGTAGTCACAGAGGGGTCAGAGCGCCCATGCTGACCCCTGACCACTGCTGGCTATGATAGAAAGTTGTCAGGACACACAGGACATGGCAGCTCCCTGTGTATGGGGGGTGTAGTCACAGAGGGGTCAGAGCGCCCATGCTGACCCCTGACCACTGCTGGCTATGATAGAAAGGTGTCAGGACACACAGGACATGGCAGCTCGCTGTGTATGGGGGGTGTTGTCACAGAGGGGTCAGAGCGCCCATGCTGACCCCTGACCACTGCTGGCTATGATAGAAAGGTGTCAGGACACACAGGACATGGCAGCTCCCTGTGTATGGGGGGTGTAGTCACAGAGGGGTCAGAGCGCCCATGCTGACCCCTGACCACTGCTGGCTATGATAGAAAGGTGTAAGGACACACAGGACATGGCAGCTCCCTGTGTATGGGGGGTGTAGTCAAAGAGAGGTCAGAGCGCCCATGCTGACCCCTGACCACTGCTGGCTATGATAGAAAGGTGTCAGGACACACAGGACATGGCAGCTCACTGTGTATGGGGGGTGTAGTCACAGAGAGGTCAGAGCGCCCATGCTGACCCCTGACCACTGCTGGCTATGATAGAAAGGTGTCAGGACACACAGGACATGGCAGCTCCCTGTGTATGGGAGGTGTAGTCACAGAGGGGTCAGAGCGCCCATGCTGACCCCTGACCACTGCTGGCTATGATAGAAAGGTGTCAGGACACACAGGACATGGCAGCTCCCTGTGTATAGGGGGTGTAGTCACAGAGGGGTCAGAGCGCCCATGCTGACCCCTGACCACTGCTGGCTATGATAGAAAGGTATCAGGACACACAGGACATGGTAGCTCCCTGTGTATGGGGGGTGTAGTCACAGAGAGGTCAGAGCGCCCATGCTGACCTCTGACCACTGCTGGCTATGATAGAAAGGTGTCAGGACACACAGGACATGGCAGCTCCCTGTGTATGGGGGTGTAGTCAAAGAGAGGTCAGAGCGCCCATGCTGACCCCTGACCACTGCTGGCTATGATAGAAAGGTGTCAGGACACACAGGACATGGCAGCTCGCTGTGTATGGGGAGTGTAGTCACATAGGGGTCAGAGCACCCATGCTGACCCCTGACCACTGCTGGCTATGATAGAAAGGTGTCAGGACACACAGTACATGGCAGCTCGCTGTGTATGGGGGGTGTAGTCACAGAGAGGTCAAAGCACCCATGCTGACCCCTGACCACTGCTGGCTATGATAGAAAGGTATCAGAACACTCAGGACATGGCAGCTCCCTGTGTATGGGGGGATGTAGTCACAGAGGGTTTAGAGCGCCCATGCAGACCCCTGACCACTGCTGGCTATGATAGAAAGGTGTCAGGACACACAGGACATGGCAGCTCGCTGTGTATGGGGGGTTTATGCACAGAGAGGCCAGAGCACCCATGCTGACCCCTGACCACTGCTGGCTATGACAGAAAGGTGTCAGGACACACAGGACATGGCAGCTCGCTGTGTATGGAGGGTGTAGTCACAGAGAGGTCAGAGCACCCATGCTGACCCCTGACCACTGCTGGCTATGATAGAAAGGTGTCAGGACACACAGGACATGGCAGCTTGGTGTGTATGGGGGGTGTAGTCACAGAGGGGTCAGAGCGCCCATGCTGACCGCTGACCACTGCTGGCTATGATAGAAAGGTGTCAGGACACACAGGACATGGCAGCTCGCTGTGTATGGGGGGTGTAGTCACAGAGGGGTCAGAGCCCCCATGCTGACCGCTGACCACTGCTGGCTATAATAGAAAGGTGTCAGGACACACAGTACATGGCAGCTCGCTGTGTATGGGGGGCAGGGGCGTAACTAGAAGAGGCTGGGCCACATAGCAGATTTCTACATTGGGCCCCCCTTCCACCCCCAAAATATATACATATTTAGGCTGCATTCACATAAACGTGTGCGCGGCAAGCTATAGCGTGGCAGGCACATAGCTGGCGCGCTGGAGAGGAGGAGAGGTGATCACGTATCACCTCTCCCCTCTCCATAGAGAATAGAGCCACATAGCCATTCTTACAGCCATAGATACGCTCTCTTTCCTTTGTGGCCACAGCTCGAAACAGTGAGTACTCGTTGTGCTCACTGTACCGAGCCCAGGTGCTATAGACGCATATGGGGGAAGTATATCCGGCAGCAAATTTGCAGCCAGATATACGACCCTCACACGTTCTTGTGAATGTACTCTTATACAGACATGTTTATAGAATTAAACACATTTCTACACTCATATATACATACATTTATATACTTATATACACACACACACATAAATTTCTACACTCATATATACATACATTTATATACTTATATACACACACACATAAATTTCTACACTCATATACTCGCCCCTATATACATACAAGTATACACTTATACACACACATTTATGCACTGTTACACTGTATATACAAACTCATAAAGTATATACACACATACTGTATATATACATCACTCATACTGCATATACATTATATATATATATGAAACACACCGAAATACATTGACCATATATACACATACATGCGGTATAAATACGCCATATACACACATGTGGCATATACATACAGAATATACACACATACAGCATATATACACACATACAGAAAATGCACACACACATTCAGTATATAGAGCATATACATACATACCATATACACAGCATATACAAAAACACACACACATCATATATGTGCATATATTTAAATGTGCACATATATATGTTTATATAAATATGTGTGTGTAGAAATACAGTAGATGCATATATACACATATACACAGTATGTACATATATATACACAGTATATACTCAAGGAAAATACAAACAGCACACACAATATATAATCACGAATACAGGCAGCACTACTCCAAGACGTCCAGTATTAGGTGAAAAAAATGTTCTTCTTTATTCCATGTTTGAAAAAGGCTCCTAGCGAGCCAAAAAGTCGCTGTACTTTGTTGTACTTTTTGAATATGGAATAAAAAAGAACATTTTTTTAACCTAATGCTGGACGTTTTTGAATGCTGCCTGTTTTCGTGATTATACACAATATACATATATACAATAATATAAAATATATACACTAATACACAATATATGCATATATACAATAATACACAGTATATACACATATACACAATATATACACATATACACAGATATACACATATACACAATATATGCATATATACACAGATATACATATATACACAGTATATGCATATATACACAGATATACATATATACACAGTATATGCATGTATACACAGATATACAAATATACACAGTATATGCATATATACACAGATATACACATATACACAATATATGAATATATACACAGATATACATATATACACAGTATATGCATATATACAATAATACACAATATATACATATATACACAGTATATATACATATACATAGTATATGCATATATACACACAGATAAATACATGTATATACTTACCTTTTCGGATGTTTTGGGGCTGTATGGGTGGCCACCCAGCCGTGGCTTGAGACGGGTGTTCAGGTGGGTGTTCTGGCGGGTAGGTCGGTGATCGGACAGGTTCGTCTGCGGGCCGGGGGGGGGGGGGTTTGACGGGTGCTTGTTCGCTCGCTCGCGGGTGTGGGGACTTGATGGGAGTCAGGCGGGTGCCAATTCTGCCGCGCGTGAGGGAGGGATTGGAGACGGGCGGCAGCTTGTTCGGCCGCGCAGGGGATTGTGCGGGCGGGTTCTTGCTTGGTGAGTTGGACGGTTAATTGTTTTGCCGGGGGGAAGGGGGGGCGCTGTAGACTGGGCGAGTGGGGAGGAGGGGCATCCGTCTGCTCTGTCAGCGGTCGGCTCCAGCATCCAGGGGGATGGGGGGGGGTCACTTGTGCCAGGGGGTGGTCGGTCATCTGTGCATCAGGGGGCAGGCGGCCGGCTCACGGAGGGGGCGGGTTTAGGAGTGGACACAGAGGTAGGGGCCCGGGGACACAATCCGGCAGGCACCGACACTACAAGGACACACGGAGTCCCTGCATCCCCGGGCCCCTTAACCTCACGGGCCCCGTAGCAACCGCTACGGCTGCTACGGTGGTTGTTACGCCACTGATGGGGGGGTGTAGTCACAGAGGGGTCAGAGCACCCATGCTGACCCCTGACCACTGCTGGCTATGATAGAAAGGTGTCAGGACACACAGGACATGGCAGCTCCCTGTGTAAGGGGGTGTAGTCACAGAGGGGTCAGAGCGCCCATGCGGACCCCTGACCACTGCTGGCTATGATAGAAAGGTGTCAGAACACACAGGACATGGCAGCTCGCTGTGTATGGGGGTGTAGTCACAGAGGGGTCAGAGCGCCCATGCTGACCCCTGACCACTGCTGGCTATGATAGAATGGTGTCAGGACACACAGGACATGGCAGCTCCCTGTGTATGGGGGTGTAGTCACAGAGGGGTCAGAGCGCCCATGCTGACCCCTTACCACTGCTGGCTATGATAGAAAGGTGTCAGGACACACAGGACATGGCAGCTCGCTGTGTATGGGGGGTGTAGTCACAGAGGGGTCAGAGCGCCCATGCTGACCCCTGACCACTGCTGGCTATGATAGAAAGGTGTCAGGACACACAGGACATGGCAGCTCGCTGTGTATGGGGGGTGTAGTCACAGAGAGGTCAGAGCGCCCATGCTGACCCCTGACCACTGCTGGCTATGATAGAAAGGTGTCAGGACACACAGGACATGGCAGCTCGCTGTGTATGGGGGGTGTAGTCACAGAGGGGTCAGAGCACCCATGGTGACCCCTGACCACTGCTGGCTGTGATAGAAAGGTGTCAGGACACACAGGACATGGCAGCTCGCTGTGTACGGGGGTGTAGTCACAGAGGGGTCAGAGCGCCCATGCTGACCCCTGACCACTGCTGGCTATGATAGAAAGGTGTCAGGACACACAGGACATGGCAGCTCGCTGTGTATGGGGGGTGTAGTCACAGAGGGGTCAGAGCGCCCATGCTGACCCCTGACCACTGCTGGCTATGATAGACAGGTGTCAGGACACACAGGACATGGCAGCTCGCTGTGTATGGGTGGAGTAGTCACAGAGGGGTCAGAGCGCCCATGCTGACCCCTGACTACTGCTGGCTATGATAGAAAGGTGTCAGGAAACACAGGACATTGCAGCTCGCTGTGTATGGGGGGTGTAGTCACAGAAGGGTCAGAGCGCCCATGCTGACCCCTGACCACTGCTGGCTATGATAGGAAGGTGTCAGGACACACAGGACATGGCAGCTCGCTGTGTATGGGGGGTGTAGTCACAGAGAGGCCAGAGCGCCCATGCTGACCCCTGACCACTGCTGGCTATGATAGAATGGTGTCAGGACACAGGACATGGCAGCTCTCTGTGTATGGGGGGTTTATGCACAGAGAGGTCAGAGCGCCCAGGCTGACCACTGCTGGCTATGAAAGAAAGGTGTCAGGACACACAGGACATGGCAGCTCACTGTGTATGGGGGGTGTAGTCACAGAGGGGTCAGAGCGCCCATGCTGACCCCTGACCACTGCTGGCTATGATAGAAAGGTGTCAGGACACACAGGACATGGCAGCTCGCTGTGTATGGGGGGTGTAGTCACAGAGAGGTCAGAGCACCCATGCTGACCCCTGACTACTGCTGGCTATGATAGAAAGGTGTCAGGACACACAGGACATGGCAGCTCGCTGTGTATGGGGGGTGTAGTCACAGAAGGGTCAGAGCGCCCATGCTGACCCCTGACCACTGCTGGCTATGATAGAAAGGTGTCAGGACACAGGACATGGCAGCTCGCTGTGTAATGGGGGGTTTATGCACAGAGAGGCCAGAGCGCCCATGCTGACCCCTGACCACTGCTGGCTATGATAGAAAGGTGTCAGGACACAGGACATGGCAGCTCGCTGTGTATGGGGGGTTTATGCACAGAGAGGTCAGAGCGCCCAGGCTGACCACTGCTGGCTATGATAGAAAGGTGTCAGGACACAGGACATGGCAGCTCACTGTGTATGGGGGGTATGTAGTCACAGAGGGGTCAGAGCGCCAATGCTGACCCCTGACCACTGCTGGCTATGATAGAAAGGTGTCAGGACACACAGGACATGGCAGCTCGCTGTGTATGGGGGGTTTATGCACAGAGAGGTCAGAGCGCCCATGCTGACCCCTGACCACTGCTGGCTATGATAGAAAGGTGTCAGGACACACAGAACATGGCAGCTCGCTGTGTATGGGCGGTTTATGCACAGAGAGGTTAGAGCGTCCATGCTGACCCTTGACCACTGCTGGCTATGATAGAAAGGTGTCAGGACACACAGGACATGGCAGCTCGCTGTGTATGGGGGGTGTAGTCACAGAGGGGTCAGAGCGCCCATGCTGACCTCTGACCACTGCTGGCTATGATAGAAAGGTGTCAGGACACACAGGACATGGCAGCTCGCTGTGTATGGGGGGTTTATGCACAGAGAGGTCAGAGCGCCCATGCTGACCCCTGACCACTGCTGGCTATGATAGAAAGGTGTCAGGACACACAGAACATGGCAGCTCGCTGTGTATGGGGGGTTTATGCACAGAGAGGTCAGAGCACCCATGCTGACCCTGACCACTGCTGGCTATGATAGAAAGGTGTCAGGACACACAGGACATGGCAGCTCGCTGTGTATGGGGGGTGTAGTCACATAGAGGTCAGAGTGCCCATGCTGACCCCTGACCACTGCTGGCTATGATAGAATGGTGTCAGGACACACAAGACATGGCAGCTCCCTGTGTATGGGGGGTGTAGTCACAGAGGGGTCAGAGCGCCCATGCTGACCCCTGACCACTGCTGGCTATGATAGAAAGGTGTCAGGACACACAGGACATGGCAGCTCGCTGTGTATGGGGGGTGTAGTCACAGAGAGGTCAGAGCGCCCATGCTGACCCCTGACCACTGCTGGCTATGATAGAAAGGTGTCAGGACACACAGGACATGGCAGCTCGCTGTGTATGGGGGGTGTAGTCACAGAGAGGTCAGAGCGCCCATGCTGACCCCTGACCGCTGCTGGCTATGATAGAAAGGTGTCAGGACACACAGGACATGGCAGCTCGCTGTGTATGGGGAGTGTAGTCACAGAGGGGTCAGAGCACCCATGCTGACCCCTGACCACTGCTGGCTATGATAGAAAGGTGTCAGGACACACAAGACATGGCAGCTCGCTGTGTATGGGGGTGTAGTCACAGAGGGGTCAGAGCGCCCATGCTGACCCCTGACCACTGCTGGCTATGATAGAAAGGTGTCAGGACACAGGACATGGCAGCTCGCTGTGTATGGGGGGTGTAGTCACAGAGGAGTCAGAGTGCCCATGCTGACCCCTGACCACTGCTGGCTATGATAGAATGGTGTCAGGACACACAAGACATGGCAGCTCCCTGTGTATGGGGGGTGTAGTCACAGAGGGGGTCAGAGCGCCCATGCTAACCCCTGACCAATGCTGGCTATGATAGAAAGGTGTCAGGACACACAGGACATGGCAGCTCGCTGTGTATGGGGGGTGTAGTCACAGAGGGGTCAGAGTGCCCATGCTGACCCCTGACCACTGCTGGCTATGATAGAATGGTGTCAGGACACACAAGACATGGCAGCTCCCTGTGTATGGGGGGTGTAGTCACAGAGAGGTCAGAGCACCCATGCTGACCACTGCTGGCTATGAAAGAAAGGTGTCCGGACACACAGGACATGGCAGCTCGCTGTGTATGGGGGGTGTAGTCACAGAGGGGTCAGAGCGCCCATGCTGACCCCTGACCACTGCTGACTACGATAGAGAGGTTTCAGGACACAGAGGACATGGCAGCTCCCTGTGTATGGGGGGTGTAGTCACAGAGGGGGTCAGAGCGCCCATGCTGACCCCTGACCACTGCTGGCTATGATAGAAAGGTGTCAGGACACACAGGACATGGCAGCTCGCTGTGTATGGGGGGTGTAGTCACAGAAGGGTCAGAGCGCCCATGCTGACCCCTGACCACTGCTGGCTATGATAGAAAGGTGTCAGGACACAGGACATGGCAGCTCGCTGTGTAATGGGGGGTTTATGCACAGAGAGGCCAGAGCGCCCATGCTGACCCCTGACCACTGCTGGCTATGATAGAAAGGTGTCAGGACACAGGACATGGCAGCTCGCTGTGTATGGGGGGTTTATGCACAGAGAGGTCAGAGCGCCCAGGCTGACCACTGCTGGCTATGATAGAAAGGTGTCAGGACACAGGACATGGCAGCTCACTGTGTATGGGGGGTATGTAGTCACAGAGGGGTCAGAGCGCCAATGCTGACCCCTGACCACTGCTGGCTATGATAGAAAGGTGTCAGGACACACAGGACATGGCAGCTCGCTGTGTATGGGGGGTTTATGCACAGAGAGGTCAGAGCGCCCATGCTGACCCCTGACCACTGCTGGCTATGATAGAAAGGTGTCAGGACACACAGAACATGGCAGCTCGCTGTGTATGGGCGGTTTATGCACAGAGAGGTTAGAGCGTCCATGCTGACCCTTGACCACTGCTGGCTATGATAGAAAGGTGTCAGGACACACAGGACATGGCAGCTCGCTGTGTATGGGGGGTGTAGTCACAGAGGTGTCAGAGCGCCCATGCTGACCTCTGACCACTGCTGGCTATGATAGAAAGGTGTCAGGACACACAGGACATGGCAGCTCGCTGTGTATGGGGGGTTTATGCACAGAGAGGTCAGAGCGCCCATGCTGACCCCTGACCACTGCTGGCTATGATAGAAAGGTGTCAGGACACACAGAACATGGCAGCTCGCTGTGTATGGGGGGTTTATGCACAGAGAGGTCAGAGCACCCATGCTGACCCTGACCACTGCTGGCTATGATAGAAAGGTGTCAGGACACACAGGACATGGCAGCTCGCTGTGTATGGGGGGTGTAGTCACATAGAGGTCAGAGTGCCCATGCTGACCCCTGACCACTGCTGGCTATGATAGAATGGTGTCAGGACACACAAGACATGGCAGCTCCCTGTGTATGGGGGGTGTAGTCACAGAGGGGTCAGAGCGCCCATGCTGACCCCTGACCACTGCTGGCTATGATAGAAAGGTGTCAGGACACACAGGACATGGCAGCTCGCTGTGTATGGGGGGTGTAGTCACAGAGAGGTCAGAGCGCCCATGCTGACCCCTGACCACTGCTGGCTATGATAGAAAGGTGTCAGGACACACAGGACATGGCAGCTCGCTGTGTATGGGGGGTGTAGTCACAGAGAGGTCAGAGCGCCCATGCTGACCCCTGACCGCTGCTGGCTATGATAGAAAGGTGTCAGGACACACAGGACATGGCAGCTCGCTGTGTATGGGGAGTGTAGTCACAGAGGGGTCAGAGCACCCATGCTGACCCCTGACCACTGCTGGCTATGATAGAAAGGTGTCAGGACACACAAGACATGGCAGCTCGCTGTGTATGGGGGTGTAGTCACAGAGGGGTCAGAGCGCCCATGCTGACCCCTGACCACTGCTGGCTATGATAGAAAGGTGTCAGGACACAGGACATGGCAGCTCGCTGTGTATGGGGGGTGTAGTCACAGAGGGGTCAGAGTGCCCATGCTGACCCCTGACCACTGCTGGCTATGATAGAATGGTGTCAGGACACACAAGACATGGCAGCTCCCTGTGTATGGGGGGTGTAGTCACAGAGAGGTCAGAGCACCCATGCTGAGCCCTGACCACTGCTGGCTATGATAGAAAGGTGTCCGGACACACAGGACATGGCAGCTCGCTGTGTATGGGGGGTGTAGTCACAGAGGGGTCAGAGCGCCCATGCTGACCCCTGACCACTGCTGGCTATGATAGAAAGGTGTCAGGACACACAGAACATGGCAGCTCGCTGTGTATGGGGGGTTTATGCACAGAGAGGTCAGAGCGCCCAACATTTTCTCACCACATAATGTTACATGGGTTGGTATTATTATTTGGAGACGATGCAGTGATGGTCTGGGGAATGTTTATCTGAAATCCCCGAGTCCTTACATCGTGTTAATGTTATTGCAAAACATTCTGACCATCTCACAGACCAAGTGCAGCGACAGCGACTCCTTATTGATCTATCAAAAACATTTTTCTTAGGCATTACTGTAAGTCCTCTATGTCGACCTCTTTGTGATTTATCCTGAGTAAGAACATGGATGGAATAGTTTTGAAAGTCACAATCGATGTCTGGCAGATCAGCGCAGCCTTTCTCCGCACCCTGAATCATCTTACCCCTTCATTGAACCCAAAACTGAGACTCCTTGATATTCAACAATGACGGACAACGTTCACCCAATTCATTGAATGGATGAGATCAGGATTTATTCCTGTACTTCACCAAGAGGAAAAGTCACCGGGTCTGCGCGAACTTCAATAGATGAGAACATAAAGATGTCCCAATCTGGACTGAGAGATGAGATTATTGGGAAGCAATTCACCTCTGTAATACCCATTACCACCTAACTGTCCATTCATGGGAGACCTCATCTTCTAATGACCGGGTGCAGGTCTGTAGATTGGAACCAATGACTTGGATAGGATATTATGCCCCCCAGAAAAACAGATACAACTCCAAATTCTTACAAGGATCTATGTTTTGGGGTGATTGGACTGCATTCCCTTAACCTCACACATGGGTCAGGAAGAGGTATGTGGGTACGATGAGTCTTAAAGGTCATGCATCGTCTTCCTAGAATTCTGGGTAATATGCAAATAAAGTCATATTACTTCTTGATAGTCGGCAACAATCTAGACGGAGCTGCTGAACAAAAGTTGTATGATACAACCCAAAGAGTTCATCCCTAACCTTGGACTTTAAGGCTAAGTGTGCAGTACTAGATTTGGGGCATACCCTGCCTGTATCCATAGGTCTCCATTCATAGAGATCAAAATAAGGTTCCCTCTCTGTTTATCCACAATATTTGTTACTTTAATACTGGTGGGAGATTGTCCTCCTGGCTAGAGATAAAGTGACTCAAGCTCTCCTTGGTAGGGATAAGCGGACCAGTTCAGCTTCTTAAAAGTTCTTTTGGGTTCGACTACACATCCCAAACCCAAACACTCACCCCCAAACACATGTGTTACCCTTTAAATGACGCTGGCAAAGCCGCATTTGTGGCTTCATCGGGGAGGGATGATCCTAGAGTAAATAGCGATGCACCCATGATTGCTGCCTGAACAGATTTCGGGTGTTACCAGAGTGGGGGAAGAGTGAGCCAAACACTGAAGCTGCATCTGGACTTTTGGCTGAAGCCTGGTTACAACATTTTTATACCAAAGGGTAGTCATGAGCGGACCCGAACCGGAATAAAACCTGAACCATAGGTACTACTCCTTGGTACAAAAATAATGTCCAGGAGTGTTGTGTGCAAGAGGGGGCAAAATGATCTCCACTGGGTTCAAAATGGCCAACTTTTTGGAATTGTTTGAAGTTACATTGTAGCAATATAACGAGAACCATAAAGAAAAGACCGGTAGCCAGTAAGATTGTAAACGTTTAATCTCCCATTTACATTATTGTACATTTTGGTTAGATATGAAAATAATTTAGCAAACAGAAAACCAGAGATTCACTGCTAGAAACATCAAGCTTTTCCTTATGTACAACTCTGCGGCAGGTCTTTCCTTTCAGACTTGGCAAACTTTGTACAGAACATTCAAAAAAAACTTCAAAAGTGACGTAACATAAATGGAGGGACAGGAGATGCGGCTACCTACAATGTAGTTGATCGTAGGGTAGATATTGGACCCTAGAAAAGACATGCTGGTATGAGCTGATGCTCGGTGTGGAAACTCTCTTTTACCCTATTGACCCTTTTTGTGGGCATTTTTAATGATGGCATTTTTGAAAAGAGTCATTAGTGGGGTCTGACTGCGCTCGGGGGTCATGAATCCTCCGTATCGTTTGTCTTTGGGTGGAGCTTCCCATCGGAAATGATGCATTTTGTATTTCTGATCTTTTTTTATTGGGTTTTCCATCAACTCGCCGTCTTCCATTTCCTCTTCAGAGTTGGTTTCGGGGTAGTCAAACTCCATGGACATCTCTCTCCTGTACTGTGTTGGGTAGATTTCTGACGACTCCTCTTCAGCTTCACTTGGGAAGACCTTAATGGGTCTCCTTTTCTTTCCAACAGGTTTGCCCCATCGGAAGTGTTCCATAGAATATGACCTCTTGTTGTCTTGCCTGTCCAAAGGATCTTCTCCCAAATTGACATCTTGCATGTTTTGGTTTTCACCAGTGGGGAACAAGTTAAATATGGGGTAGTTGGCCATATCTTCCCGCTTGAACCCTGCATTGTTGCTATCGCTATTGGTGCTGTTCCTTCTTCCAAACTTATTCCAGCGGAAGTGGCTCATGACGTACTTCCTGATGTTTTCAGAGAGGGGTTGCATGTGTCCGTTCCCGGGAAACACTGGTGACTCTGCAGACAGGTCCATCCTGCAGGCTTTAATACATTCCTGCCAAATACAAGGTCTTATTACCATGGTGGTAGGAAGAGTCATGGAAAAATTATGGAACATTAGCAAGGCATTCTTATCAGTCAGGTTCGGCATTTGGGTTCAGCCTCCTGACCTCGATATATTGCTAAATTGGGGCAAATTGGATTCCTGCAAATTGACACCCCTAGCAACTAGCCATGGCTATTATTGGCCAATCATAGCCATGGCTAGTTTATATGTGTCTCCCTGGCCAATCATAGTCATAGCTTGTTGCTAGGAGCATCAAGTTTGTGGATTGGCTGTTGGGATAGGCAACATGTCTGGGTCAGGTGGCCAAACACCGAACCTGAAAACAACCATTGCGTCTGCTCATCTCTAGTTCTTATATAAAGTGTGTGGTGTAGATTAACGCTCAAGGATGAAGGACTGTATGCAAATGAGCTTGAGGGGCTCCAGGCTCTATAGGCTCATTTGCATACAGTATTTCATCCTGGTGGTAGATGTTCTTTAAGTGATATGTCTCCAAGAAGTTGTCTCACCTGACCACACTGGGGTATTTTTCTGACCTATGTGGTGTATAGAGGACATGAAGGACCGTAGATGAGATATATGTCGATGATCTTATTGGACCAGAATCTAAGCATGGTTCTTACCAGTATCCCATCCTCGCTGCTGAGATCTGTACATTTACTGCTCTCCCAGCATTGACTCTGGACTCCGCTGACATGGAACATGAACAATCCAAGTGCTGTGAGGATACAGCTCCACCCTGGCCGCAACATTCTCAGGCAGGACGGCTAAAACGAGACGAGAGACGTTAGTGAGTTTTCATGTAGTTGGTCAATGTCTAAAACCAAAACAGGTCACAAAAAGAGACAAAACATTTAGTATTTTCTTCCAAAGTGTGATGGTAATCCCTGATAGCATCTTCATTGTACTTGAGCAGCTATGACAATTGTGTAAGTACATACCGGGTCAATTGGTAAAGAAATGGTCCACGGAGACATATAGGATGTGTAGGAATAAGAGAACCTATTCTCAATGATTGATTATCATGGTGATCGGGGAGTTTTAAGGTAAACTTAAAATTTAGAATAGGGTTTGACTTGGCCGATGACATTTCATTGGAAAGAGAACAAATGTGGGAGAGGCGTAGATATCGTAGCTGAGGTTCTATTATTCTGAAGATCCATGGCGTAGATGGGATGTGTGTGACAAATAGAGTAAGAACAAATCGGAAAAGGACGAGTCTTCAACTACTTAACAGCAGTGTAACTCAACGATTTGGTATGACCAAACCCAAACGGGTCCCGGATTCAGTGGGTCGGTCAAACTCTGACAAAAGGTTTGGTTTGGGACCACTCCACCTGTGATCGGTACAGGCCACTAGTGCGCTGACTAGTAATAATACCTATGATTTGTGCCAGCACTTATCGCAATGTCACCGGCAGGGGTGAGCCCAAAGTCCGGGTTTGGATTCGGGGTTCAGAACTCACAATGTTTCTGACACAAAACCCAACATTGCTTTTCAGATCTGCTCATCTCCACTCATGGTCCGCCTTTGTGGTCCACCTTTGTATAGGAATCTCTATACAGGCAGTCCCCGGGTTACATACAAGATAGGGTCCGAAGGTTTGTTCTTAAGTTGAATTTGTATGTAAGTCGAAACTGTATATTTTATAATTGCAGATCCAGACCAAAAAAAAAATTGGCTCCAGTGACAATTGGAGTTTAAACATTTTTTGCTGTAATGGGACCAAGGATTATCCATAAAGCTTCATTACAGACACCTTACAGCTGATCATTGCAGCCTGGGACTATAGTAACATCCAGAGAGGTCACCAGAGGTCAGAGGGGTCCGTCTGTAACTATGGGTTGTATGTAAGTCGGGTGTCCTTAAGTAGGGGACCGCCTGTATTCCCTATATTTTTAACTTAAGTTAAAGACGTATGAGACCACTATAGTGGCCATATGTAGAGTAACATCAACAAGCGTACATTTCACTGGGTTGAGAATTGAACAAGTAAGTGGAGAGGGTCAAGACGTGACAGATTGGCCTAAGACAGTGCTCTTATATGAGATAATAAAAATGTTGTCAAAATGAACTGCTTAAATAATAGTGATCAGATCTCTAGGATACAAGACAGGAAGTGTTTACTTTCCCTGCAGTGCCCCCACTGGACAAACAAGGCATTACATCATTAATCTAGAAATTAGCAGATTTTTTTGTCGAGGTATAAGCGTCCCTAATCCTTCATTCTAGATGAGGCTCCTGGACCTCCTATGCACTCAAAATTCTCTAATTAGATATTACAAGTGGGTTTGCTAAACCAGACATTCCCTTTAAGGATATTTTCATAGGGATTTTCTAACTGTTAGGTGAATTGAATTTGTTATGAAAATGATATGAGAATCATGTCATATTATGGAATTTTTTGTCCTCCATGAAATTTACTACAGAGATTCTTGGAATTGGAGGTTGAGTTTCTAAGGGTCCACATAAGAATGATGAGTCAACTGGCAGATCTGCAACAATTTCTATCCTGTATTGAAATAATTTGTAACTGTATGAAGTATTTTATGGATTCCTAAAGAAGTCTATGGCTAGTGGTTGGATTTTGTATGGGTTTTAGTGCAGAATACAAACTTTTGGGGACTTACACTTATCCAAAGACCAGTAGAGAATTTGATGAATATCATCCTATAGAAGATGTGCCATAACCTGGAGTTCTGTTATATGTTACATAGCGTGTGTTCCATGAATCCCCCCCCCCCTCATAGAATACATTCAGCTACTTACAGACTAGAGGACATGGGAATTGTATATTGTTGAAATTTTACAAAGAGTATAGAAGACACAAGGACTAATGTAACATAGATGGAGGTCATTCTGCTGCCAGTGATTGGTTTACTTCTATAGTCAATGAAGGTAAAAACATGTACTGGACTCAAGGAAAATGTACTGGACTCAACCCATTAGAAAAACTGGATTGTTAGCAAACTATGGAATGAGAAAGAGTCATGGAAAGGGTATGAGATGGAAACAAACATCAAACCCTTCTGTCCTTCTAGTAAAACCCTTGAGCCATAAACTTTAGAAAGTCGTTGGCCAAAAATTCCTTTGATCAACTCACTATTTCCGATTCCCCAAGATACAAGAACGGAATAAGTCTAAGCTCACATCTACTCTTCCACAGTAAGTGCACATTCATTTCAAGACTTTTAGTGAAGATGCGTCAAAGGGGTTGGCCACTTTTCAATAAATCTTCTCCATTGCACCTGTCTCTGCATGTATTTGTGCCTACACGGTGGCTCAGTGGTTAGCATTACAGCCTTGAAGCACTGTGGACCTGGCTTCAAGTCCCAAGGTCAACAACTGCAAAGGGTTTGTATGTTCTCTCCGTGTTTGCGTGGGTTTCCTCCGGGTCTTCCCTTCTTCAACAGAAGAAGGGACCCAATAACAGAATTATAATGATGTTTCTATAATCAACACCCATTGGTGCCCAAAAATATTGCTGCTATATTGTTGGATTTCAATTGGTTTTCTTTAGAGTGAACATAAGTTTTCTGGAATTTTCTGTAAAATCTGCATGAAAGGTTTCTAACAGGTTCTCTAGAGAACATCTGAGCCTATCCCTGATATTGTCAGACTTCTATCCATGGAATGACCCAGTTGGTAGTTGGAAGGACCTAATTCATACCAGTTGTAAAGTTCACCATTTTTATCTATTGTGGCCACCTTACTATGTAGCCCATTATTACTTTGCTGTTGGGCCCCTGCTTTAGGATTTTTGTTAAGGATGAGTAGAATCAAAAGTCAATGAAAATTTGGGGCAAAACGATGGAGATAGGATAAAACGTTTTTCTTTCAGTTATAACTTTTGTAACTTTTTACATAGTGTTTGTACATATATAGTATATAGTTGTATATTGTATATAGATGTACAGGCAGTCCCCGGGTTACGTACAAGATAGGGTCTGTAGGTTTGTTCTTAAGTTGAATTTGTATGTAAGTCGGAACTGTATATTTTATCATTGTAATCCCAGCCAGAATTTTTTTGGTCTCTGTGACAATTGGATTTTAAAAATGTTGGGTTGTCATAAGAACCAGGATTAACACTAAATCTTCATTACAGACACCTGTGATAACTGTTACAGCTGATTATTGTAGCCTAAGGCTAAAGTACAGTAAATTACTAATATCCAGTGGTCCGTTTGTAACTAGGGGTCGTCTGTAAGTCGGGTGTTCTCAAGTAAGGAACTGCCTGTATATTGTAATTTGTTTCAATACGTTATAAATCTTCATACGTCACCGTGCGCTCATATTCCATTCATGATAAGATCTTATTAGAATCTGAATGGTTTAGCAGAGGTTAAAATGGTATCGCCCACCCGGATGGCATTGACAAGTACAAGTTACTGAGTGGTGAATACTATTACATCAAGAATACAGAGGAATAATATTAGTTTCTGCCTCTTTTTCCATGTGACCTCAGATTAATCACTAATGGACACAATGTAAACGGCTATTGTATCACGGAAGAAAGCGCCGAGACATCGATAGATAATGGACCATTAGTGGCTGTCACCTCCCACACACATTGTCACCAGGAAGACAATACATGGAAAGAACCTCCAATCCGGAGCTATTGTCACAGATTTCCAATAAAAATTATCATATTAAGAAAAAAATCATTTTAATAAGCAGTCATTGTAATTTACAGACGGTCCCCTACTTAAGAACACCCGACTTACAGACGACCCCTAGTTACAAACGGACCTCTGGTAATTGGTAACTTCCTGTACTTTATCCCTAGGCTACAATAATCAGCTGTAACAGTTATCACAGGCGTCTGTAATGAAGCTTTATTGTTACTCCTGGTTCTTATGACAACCCAACATTTTTAAAATCCAATTGTCACAGAGACCAAAAAAGTTCTGGCTGGGATTACAATGTAACTAAGATTTATTGTTAATCCTGATTCTTATGACAACCCAACATTTTTAAAATCCACTTGTCACAAAGACCAAAAAAATTCTGGCTGGGGGTTACAATGATAAAGTATACGGTTCCCACTTACATACAAATTCAACTTAAGAACAAACCTACAGACCCTATCTTGTATGTAACCCGGGGACTGCCCGTGTTATATATTATTACTAATTATATTAATCAAATCCGTCTATATTAAATTGCATTAATAAATTAATTCAAATATATTAATAAAGAAATTATGTATACGGTATATATATTATGTATAGGCTCTTTATATTCAAAAAAAATTATAATTTTAAGAATTGATGCAAAAATGTTGCCCTATTTTAGTTTTCATTTTTCAGAAAGTATCAAATATTCCAAGCAGAACACGATTCTACATGAATTTATTTATACAATTACACTCAGTTATCATTGTATCAGTTTCTTAGAATTCTTTACATTTGTTATATACCTTTGCATCAAAGAAAATGCAACTTTTTTTATTTTCAATCTAAAATTATTATTAACTATTAGTTTCTTAGTTTTTGGCCTTTCTTTTCTCTGATAGATTATGTGTATTATTATGTCCTTTATGTTTGAAAGAAATCTCCATTTTTACAGAAAATATCGGAGACGATATGAATATGTAAAATAATCCTGCAATGCAAAATCTCATTGGTATTAACTTGTAACTTTTCTATCTAGGACGGATTGATAACTTCTCATGAATTGGGAAACTTTCCATGTGAATCATGTGACAAAACTTCATTACTAGCAGTAAAATACAAAAAGATCAAGGGGCGGAGCATGTGGATGCTCCGCCCCTTGATCTTTTTGTATTTTATAATATTAACAGATTTCATCAAAACTTATACAGGTGGAAACAAGTGAAACAAATAAGTAAAAAAATAAAATATAATAAAAGTTCAGCCACGTATTCACCTCCACTGTCTCCATATAACTTACTGTGTAACTCTTAACTATGAAAAGATTTACTCAAAATGATGATAAATATAATTTGACCCCTAAATATAAAATCAAATCTTTCCCCTATATTACAAATCAAATAACACCATAAAATTTCTCTAAAGTTTGACAAACTAAAATAATAGTACAGGCAGTCCCCGGGTTACATACAAGATAGGGACTGTAGGTTTGTTCTTAAGTTGAATTTGTATGTAAGTCGAAACTGTATATTTTATCATTGTAGTTCCCGACAATTTTATTTTTTTTGCCCCAGTGACAATTGGAGTTTAAAATTTTTTTGCTGTAATAGGACCAAGAATTATCAATAAAGCTTCATTGCAGACAATTTTAAGCTGATTATTGCAATCTGGGACTATTTTAAAGCATCCAGAGAGCTTCACCAGAGGTCACAGTGGGCAGAGGGGTCTGTCTGTAACTATGGGTTGTCTGTAAGTCGGGTGTCCTTAAGTAGGGGACCGCCTGTAATTTAAAAAAAATATTAAATGTAATAAAGTATCAACAACAACCACAATATAAAATTAGGACCTTGTGTGAAAAAAAAACTATACAAACTTAAAAGAAAATGAACATAAAACAAATATCTAAATGATGGCTTCTAGAATAATGAAAATGAGTAATAATATTATTTAGAAATAAATATGTCAAATAATAACTAATAATAATAATATTCAGAAATTGTGATATCATCATTATTATTATTATTATTATTAGTATTATTATTATTTATTATTATACTTTATAAAATAAACCATTTATACATTTGCCATAATAATGAATAATAATATTTCATAAAATGTTAGTTTAAATAAATTAGAGTAATATTATTTTTAATAATATTATTATCATATATATATTATTAGAATTAGTATTAATATCATTCATTATTTTTTTTTTAAATGTACACATAATATCCTATGATCAGAATAACATTCATGCAATAATAATAATAATAATAATAAGAATAATAATAATATGCTTTCTGCTTTATTATTATTTACTTTATTTATTATTTACTTTATTATTATTATTTATTATTTTTTATTATTATTCTTTATAAAATAAACCATTTATACATTTGCAATAATAATGAATAATAATATTTCAGAAAACGTTATTTTAAATAAATTAGAGTAATAATAAATCATATCAACTAAATATAAAGAGATACATTGCTGTAAATGCATTGCTGAGCCTGTGGTGAGGAGCAGGCAGTGGCGTCAGCGTCCAGGGTCCTTCTCTTACCTGTTGCTGTTGTCAGTGATGTTGTACGACCTCGGTGCACTTCTTGCTTGTTGTGGCTGAGCTTCCACCAGACGAGGTCTTTTATACCTCTAAGTATAGAATAAGGAGGGGGATTCATGCACAAATGACGTTTCCTCGCAGTCTTAGAGGGAATCAGTCAAGGTATAAAGTTCCATGGAATGGACATAAAAATAATCAGCATCTCCTATGTATCTGATACCCCCCCGCAGAGCAGGGATTAGCCTCTCGCCTTTATTCCGGCACAGGGTCCCCAATCACATTGGGTAGAAGTGACATTACTCGGGTTCTGGAGAATTACAGGTATTAACGCCTTTTATGTAGGAATTAGGTGTCAATAGGCGGAGGACATCTGACCACCGTAATAATCTGCGTCCAATCAGGTGGAACCAATCTCTTGTCACTTTTTTAATCTGGGTACGGATTTTGTAGTTTATGTATCGCTCGCGGGGCAGGTGTGGCCCTGGATTATCACATGTTTATTTCTGTCTTTTACGTCAATGGACCGTAAATGAAAAGTTGTCAAGATGGAATAAATAATCTGTGATTAAATGATTTTTTTTTTCTTTAGATATTTTATTATAAGAGTTGGAGCCAAATCCTCTGTATAGGAATAGAGTTACGTAATAACATTCTGCCCAACTGTGGCTAACACTAGGGGGAGCTTGAGAGGTTGTGCTATACTTGTCAGAATTGGAGATAGTGCATCCTTTGGACCACCGCGGACGATGACACAAGCCGACACATGGTACCGGAATCTAAGTGGCACCCAGCTTTCACCAGAGCCCGCCGTAAAGCAGGATGGCCTCGCTGCGGCGTGGTACCACCAGGTCGTTCCACAGGCCTGACTTGTCCGTGCTGGCAGCCAAGGTCGAGGTACAGAATCAGCAGGCAATCTCGTTGTTGGGGACAGGCAGATGGTCAAGGCAGACAGCAGTGGTTCAAGGTCAGGGACGAAGCTAGAGGTCAGGGCTGACAGCGGAGGGGCGAAGTGCTGACCTCTTGCATATCAGCTAATAGGCTACAGAGGCTACAGGGGGCACATAATAACCTCTGTGAGCACCTTTTCCCCGGTAGCCCTGCAGAGATGCCTCTTTGCACGCCCTTGACAATTGTAAAGCATCAAGGGAACTCTGCGCATGCACTGTAGCTCCTGGTCCCTTACCAGCTTCAGTGGGGCTGTACTCCTTCGGAGCCAACAAAGCCATGCTGAAGCCAGTGGCACAACCGAAGCCACTGCACATACATAGGCCTGTGCCATCGGGTTCACAATCGGCACAGATGCACAAGGAGGTTTCTCTGCAGGACTACTTGGGGCATGGAATAACCTTAGCCCACAGAGCTCAGAGCTCACCTATTGATTAGGTAGGTTAGCAAAGCTAAGAGTGTCATTGTGTGTAACATCCATCTCATGGATCTCGACATCTCTGATCTGTCTCATCTCTTTTTCTATTTGTCAGATAATAGTTCAATGTTCAGAAGCTAAATGAAAGTGTAGATAAACCTGTAACCTAATAATCTAAGCACATTGTCAGCACACAGCATCTCAAAGCACAGAGGAATCATGAAGTGTCTGGTTAGAGAGTCCCCGCTCACACTCTAGAATCTTACACCGACCATCACAGAGTGATAGGAGCTACAACAGCAATAAAACTGAGTAACATTGTAAAGTAAGGGGTAAAAATGATACAGTGTCAACATCACTAGGGACTTGACATTTGAGAACTTACTTTTATGGGCACAACCCTTTATCTCATTAACCAATATCCATAATGAATGCTTTGGTCACTCCTCATGGAATTTTTCCATATGAATCACCCAACAAAAATGAATCATCTTCAACCCTAAATCCGAGGAACAACCACGTGGAGGAACTAGTCAAGACACCGAGACACAAAGCACAACAACCAGCTTGGAGGAGGAAAGGCTCTGACCATCAAGCCTTTTAACACAAGAGGGTCCTCGAGGTTTCTTTATCTGCCTTTTAGCTTTTGAGAAATTGATTTTCACTTATGGCTGCAGAGCCATCACTCGGAGGTAAGTGCTTGTACCAGACACTGGACTGAGTCACCAGAGTTGTGACAAGTCTACTTCTGTTTGTTCCATGTTAGTATCCGATGCCCCTAATTACAGGATTTTCTTATTAAGAAGTCTGTGTATTTATAGGGAATGTGATGGCAAGGAAAGACTCGTCCAAGATCTGACAATGGTCAAAAATGTAAAGATGTCTTCCAATAAGCTAATGAACGTTGCTTCTCGACGTACACAACAGCAGATACATACAATGATACCTTCATATAGTAAAATACTCATGAAATTTTCTAATATTTTGATCATTCCAATGAATTTCTGTGCCATCGAGGCTAACATCATCCTGACTTAGCCATAAAGGAAGTTTTGGAGCAGCAGTTACTTAAGGGAGTAGACCTGGCACACAGGCTCCAGAAGACCCAAAGAGGCCACAAGTGAAGAAGAAATCCCATAGCTTTGGTGTGCACCATCCAGGCACCTTCATAAAAATATCTTATGTCTGCTAGGACCATGTTCAGACAATGCAGTGGAGACTTCATACCATGTCATCCCTTTCCGGCCATTAAAGTTATCACTGGGCTCTTGCATCACTACATGGGCTGAAGGCCAGTGTCCAGTGTCATCACATGTTATATCACTATCTATTCCATTACTTGCTATGATTTGTGGGTGGTTGTCCTATGTGACCCTGAAAATAAAGGGACCAAAGAATCATTAAAGGGATGTATTGGTGAACCAGCGCCGTAACCACTTCATTGTAGGTCACTGAAGGTCGATCTGAGCACAGAAGTCCGGAGACGCTGCGGAAACAATGTATATAAGTTATTAGATAAGAGAATGACATGTCATTAAAGACAATATTATCCTACAAGTGGCTGAGAGAACTGGATGAAGGACACGTCTGACGTGGAGATGCTGAAGAATAAAGCATTGTAGCTACTGTAGAGATAGAGAATGATGCAAAATGGGAGGGAACGGAAAGCTTGAGGTTGATGATTGGCTACAGGCTTGTCCCTACTCTGTTTCAACTTTTTTTTAAATCAAAGATGTAGTTGGAGAACTTCATGGTTGGCCATGACTTCATCGATAGTTGGCCAAGTTCCACTACTGGACCTTCAGTAATCAGGTGATATTTGGTTTTGAGTCCTTGGATATTAATAATAAAGTAAATTGGTCTAATATTTTGTAGGACCCATGTACTGCTCTTTTGGTTTAATAATCAGCTGCCTGCAGTTTCTTATTAAAGGGGTTGACCAAAGGCGCCATGTCTGAGCCAAAATAGGAGAGCCCACCATCTCAGCTCTTATTTATATTGTCCTTAGAACCCTTGATCCGGACCTTGGCCCGGAAAGTTAAACTAGAGATTCGGGTAACTCCCGAGTCTGCTCCCGAGTTGACCCTGGAAAATGTGATGCTATTATTGAATCTTTTGGAAGGGTGCGCTACTATAAGGCTAAGTCCACATGACGGTGTGCTTCACATGGGCAGAAAACAGGGGGAAGTTTTCGCCCCGTTGGAGATGGGAAGGATGAGTACTGCTCAACCTTCCTATCTCCAAAGGAGCTTGGTGGAGCCGCATGTCGGGTCAGGAATAGGACCTGTCTATCCTTTGCCGCATGGCTCGGTCATGCTGTGGTGAGAGATGTTGGGTTCACCACGCTGTGACCGTGCATAATGTAAGTCAATGACCCCTGTGAGTTGGTCGTAGTTTGTGCAGCCAACTCACAGCCAAATTAAATGGTCCTGTGCTCATAGCCTGAGCCGAACACATAGAAAACCCAAAACTTCCCTCTGTATGCTAAGAGCAGTTCCTGTCCTTCCTTCACAGTGAATATCCATTTGATTGACAAACCTAACTATTTGGGTTACTACATCTATCAAAACCCCAGATCGCTGGAATTGTCCCCCTTTTATCCAAACTCAAGAGAGAGATATTATAGATCCAATAGACAGAACTCTCCTGGTTTGGTAGAACAACAGCTTTAAAGATGCTTTTACCTCCAAGGTTCTTATATCTGATTTGCACCATACCAATTCTTCTACCAAATAGCGGGAGATCCCCCAATAAGTGCACGGTTGATTTCTCACATTTCGGAAACACGGCTGAATATTACAACTACCCTCTTAACCGAAGCTTTATCCTCCTGCTGAATATTTGCTCCTTTTAGTTCTCTATCCTTATCCCTCCTCAAATTAGGAGACCTTCCAGTAGATCTCACCCTTGGTGCACTAAGACGTTGGAGGGAGGAAGGAGGATCCTCTGCAGCTCAGCTTTGCCTGGATCGCGCCAGGCTCTACTCTGACCTTTTCCGATCTCCTCCTTTTGACCAACTCTGACCTACAACAAATATGGCGGCCATGGGCTTCCCATTTCTCTTATGATGCGTTTGTTGGCTCTACTCATCTATTCACATGAGTCCCAACCTGAACCCTTACAATGCTGCAGCGATAAGGCAGGAACCTGGAGTTGAGTATAAGATTTTTTTTTTTTTTCACTTGCCACAAGCTTTATTGAAATTTAAGAGGAGCTCTATATACTATGAATGTATAGGGTGTCTGCCTATAAACAATATGGGCTGTATGAGGGCGAGTGTGGCTGTATTAACTATATACAGTATGAGGGTTGTAATGGTTGCATTTACTATCTATTAGGAGGGTCAGGCAGTATATATTATCTATGGGGACCTGGCTTTATGGGGGTGACTGTGGTATTTTAGAGGCGCAGTGTGGAGATTAGCTGCATGAAGCTGAAGACATCTGCCAGTGAGTTCAGAAGTGATAAGTCACGGCCGGGAGAAGTTGTAAAGAAGTTCTCTACCTGATGGAGCGGATCGTATCTTGTAAGGTACTACCGGTAGATGCCACAATGTCTGTCACTGACTGATACTAGTGTGTGCACAGCGTCAGCCTGTGTAGTGTCAGTGAGGTGATGACGGTGTGAGGATGTTATCAATTGTTATCAATGTTGTCACCATTTTCTGGTCAAGTTGTAGATGATTTTTAAAGATTTGTCTGCCATTTCAGCCAGGCACATATAGCATTGGATCAGTGGTAGGCTGCTTGGGGGAGTAAGGGGGCAAAATGTAAAATTTCATCTAAAATGCTTGAATCGGCCTTGTGCACGCCCCTTCCATCATAACCACTCCCATAGCAGTGGTTGGAGGTGTGACAAGGACAACAGTATTGTCTAAACACCCTCCCCCCTTCCTCTGTGTCCTCCTGCTAAAAATGGGGTGACCCAGATGAGATCCCCAGACCTCTGAGACAGTGGGGCACATTTAGTAAGGGTCTGAACACCGCATTTCACATTTTTTACCGGTTTGCCCTGAATTGCCCTAGGTTTTTGGTGCACGTGATCCGATTGTGGCGAAATCTTTCACCCCTGAGGAAGTCTCCACTTGGGAGACGGAACGCGTGGGGAGTCCTCCACGTCCTCCACTACTGCTGAGCCGCCCTGTTGACTTATTGTACTGATGCCTGCCTGGTGACCACTGACTCGTAATGTATACTTACCCATTTATCCTATAGCCGCACTATGATTGTTATGGCAGATTTATCTTCATCTGTTCAGGGCCATTAGACAGCTTGGGCCTTATTCATCCTTCTATTGTAATTGTATCATACTAGGGGCCAGGTTCCACTGTATGGAGGAGGTGTTTGTTTGGTGAACCTTACCTGGTTGTGCCAAACATTTTGACTCATGTATGTTTTTTAATTGTTTTCTTCATGCCTTGATGGAGTTTTTCTATTGTTGAAATAAAGATTTATCACTTTTTTACATAATTTTGTCTATTGGCACACCTCTTTTTCTCTTTGAATAATTTATAGCTTGCTTTGTGTGCTGACATTTACCTTGTTTTGGTGGTTGTGCATGGTCCACTCTGTGTATAGTATTACGATTGTGGCGCATCGGCGCCAGCTTGCGTCCACACAAATCGGGGGGCGTGGACGTTGGACAACCCGACTGATTCGGACAAACCACGGAATTTAACCCCTTCACGCTCCGTGGCGGATATATCCGCCACGGAGCGCAGTGACTTAGCGCTCAGTGGCGGATATATCCGCCACGGCGCTTATGCCGGCTCGGCTCTGGATCAGAGCCGAACCGGCATCGGGAGACACGGGGTGCCGGCTGTAACTAATAGCCGGCACCCCAGTGTAACACCCGCGATCGGAGTTGTCTCCGATCGCGGGTGCTTAACCCGTTAAATGCCGCGGTCAGCGCGACCGCGGCATCTAACATGCATCGTGGGGATCTTTCCCCCACGATCGGCCCCCCCGAACCGTTTTCGGGGGGCGCCGATCGTTGCTATAGTAACTCTGGGGTCCGATCTGGACCCCAGAGTTACCTGCAAGAACTGCCAGTAAGATGGCGTCTGTGACGTCATCTTACTGGCACAGTGCCAGCCTATGCAAGTGTATAGGCTGACACTGCTAATATCCTGCAATACATGAGTATTGCAGAATATTATCATGAAGAAGCAATCAGATGATTGCTTCTTCATGTCCCATGGTATAAAAGTGAAAAAGTTAAAAAAAAAAAGTTATTCAATAAAAAAATAAAGTCATAAATCACTAAAAATGCCCCAAACTCCCAAAACATATAAAGAGACATATAACTCAAAAAAAAGTCTAAATCATAACACAAACCCCACATATATAGTATCACCGCGTCCGTAACAACCCGTAGAATAAAAGTAAATCATTATTGAACCCGCACGATAAACGCCGTAAAAAAAAACTGCTATAAACCTTCCAAAAATTATGATTTTTACCTTTTCAATCCCACAAAAAATGCTATAAAATGCGATCAAAAAACCATATGTACTCAGACATGATACTGGTGCAAAGTACAACATGTCCCGCAAAAAGCAAGCCATCAACCAGCTCCGTAGCCAAAAATGTAACAATGTTATGCCACTTGGAAGACGGCAATACATAAATGATAGATTTTTCCCCACATTAGGGTTTTGTTTGACAAATTTAGTAAAACGTAAGAAAATATATTCATGTCTGGTATCCCCGTAATCGTATCGACCCATAGAATAAAGATAACATGATTATTAGTCTATACGGTGAACACCAAAAAAAAAAAAAGTAAAAAATCCAGTACAGAATTGATGCTTTTCTACTCCTGCCCTCAAAAAAAGTTCCTAAATTTTCAACAATAGGTGATACCAACCCCAAAATGGTAACAATGGAAAAAGCATCTCGTCCCGCAAAAAAAATGCCGTCACATGGCCCCAATAACGAAAAAGCGAAAATTTTATAGCCTTCAAAAGGGGCCAATGAGGAAACTAAAATCCTGGCAGCTGCAGCGCCCTCCTTCCCTTCTGCACCTCGCTGTGCCCCCATAACACAAGTCACAGCCACATGTGGGGGGTCTTTGTACTCAGGAGAAATTGCAGAACAAATTGTATGGTGGGTTTTCTCTTTTTATATTTTGGAAATGTGTAAATTTTAGTGCTAAATGAACGTATAAGGGAACAATATGACCATTCTAAATTTCACCTCCATTTTGATTCAATTACTATGAAGATCTCAAGGGGTTAACAATCTTCGTAAAAGCTGTTTCTGATAGTTTGAGGGGTGCAGATTTGAAATTGGGTTGATTATATAGGGGGTTTTGATGCTAAATATGTAAAATTTCATTCAAAACTGTATTTATCCCCAAAATAGTCAATTCTGAAAATCCGGAAAAGCGATATTCTATTTGCAAGCCGCGTGACATCAAAATAAATTATCCAAACATTTCAAAAATTATGAAAATGTAAAGTAGACAAATGGGAAATGTTATTCAGCAACTTATTTAGGTGGTAAATCTATCTGCCTGAAAACGCAATGACTTAGAATTTCGAAAATGGCAAATTTTTCAAAAAATTTATCATATTTTCTTTTTTTTTGTAAATAAACGCAAAACTTATCAGCCAAAATTTACCACTAAAATGGAGTACAACATGTGGGGAAAAAACAATCTCAGAATCGCTTTGATAAGTAACAGTGTTCAAAAGTTATAACCATATAAAGAGACGCAGGTCAGAATCCAAAAAATCGGACTGAGCCTTAAGCTACAAAATGGCTGCGTCCTTAAGGGGTTAAAAGCAAAATTGTGTCGCAAGCCATGCACTCACATACACCAGGAAGAAGCAGGTGTACTACGGCGGACCTCAGCGGGGGAAGCGACGGATGCAGGAAATTGGGCGCACGTGAATCGCGGAAGATTCGAATCCTCGTCGGACAACGCACAGCAGGGATCGTGACGGGATGGGTAAGTAAATGTGCCCCAGTATGTCTCACTAGTCAGACCACACATAGACTATTGGCAGAACTACAGCATGTCCAGAGGAGGGCGACCTAGGGGATGGGTAAATTAAAGTACGAAGACGGGTTATCAGACTTGGGGTTACTCAATTTTGAAAAAAAGATGGGCAACCACATAAGGATTTGTGTCACGGGTGCTCCTGCGATTCCTGTCTCGGATCTCGGGCGCACCAGTGCCCCTCAGCGTCCCTCCGGAGCTCCGCTCATCTCACCTCCCCTGGCTCCAGCGATGTCCTCTCCTGCTCCTGCTGCTCGGCGCGCGCCACCTCGCTCAGATTTTAAGGCCCAGCGCGCCGGTAATTGGCGCTGGCCTGCTATAAGTTTCTGCCTCTTCCTGTGACCTTTGCCAGATCTTCAAGTCTTCCCCATGAAGAGAAAGCTCTTCTGTGTTTCCTGTGTTTCCTGCGATTCCTCCGTTCCTGTGTTCCAGTCCGTTCCTGTGTGCCAGCTCCTGCGATTCCTGACGTGAGTCCTCCTGTGCTATTCTCCTGCCATTACTCCGGGTACAGACTGTCTCCTGTGTTACTGCCTTGGCAGCCACCGCGGGCTAGTCGCACCTGTGGAACGACCTGGTGGTATCCCGCCGCAGCAAGACCAACCCGCTTTGCGGCGGGCTCTGGTGAAAACCCAGTGCCACTTAGACACCAGTCCCAGGTCGGCTAGTACCATCTCCCGCGGTGGTCCAGAGGGTCCACAGACTCCCAGCCCTGACAATTTGGGTATATTAGATATAAATACTGCAGACATAATAACCCTGCCTAAGTGTCTGACACATTGTTTCAGGCTTGTCTTTCAGCAGAAGACAAGCCTGAATATTTTTCCAACACAAAGCCATTTTCGGAGAGAACTGATAGGGGAGATGTATCCAGTAGTAGAGACACCCAGGGGACAACATTCTGTACAAGGTTTGTTACGCCTCATGTATGGTCAGATTTATTTTTTTTCTGTGATGTGTCGCTTTACGACTTCTCTTAATGTTTGTTGAAGGAAATAAATGTCCCTCGGGCTCTCAGTTCTTTGATTACGATTACGGAGTGAATCTCAGTTGGAAGATATTTTTGTCTCCTGTCTTGATTTTTCACCTATTTTTCACATGTTCCAGAGTCTTCCAGACCCCATAATTAAACGTACACACGGAAAGGGCAAAGCTGTCAGCGTCTACAACAGTGGAAAAAATATTTGTCTCCAGTATTCAGGATGCTTGTCGCCTCGAAAAGTCTCCGTTTCATATGATTAATAGAATATCGGGAGAAGTGCATCTTGGGATGGAGATCACATCTTATCGGAGCCTTGAGGAGTCCCTCCCCTTGGAGGAGAATCACAAATCGGCTTGTGTCAAATTGAATTCATGCAGAATTTTCCCAAAATTCCGAATTCCAGCAAATCACAAAAAATTTGGGAAATTCAGATTCAGTTCAATTTGTGCAGATTTGTTTCTGATATGTAAAAGTGGTGAGTAAAATTAACCAAATGATACATTATTATCGATTTGTTTAATCAGCCTCAATCTACTCTGGACCGAGGAAAGAAAGTTTAATCATTGGTTTGGTTATTTATCAATATACTTTTTGTGCAATTTTTTTATAGTAAGGAATTGGAAAAATGTTCAAGGAGGGATAAGTGAGGGAATCTTTATTGCAGTCAAATCATTTATTACTTAAACCGGGGCTTAGTTTTCTCGAGTTAAAAACGCTTGAGACCGAAGTAGTCCACCAAATCCGCGGTAGTCCTCTGCCTATTACAACCTTTGATAAATTCATTAAGCATGGTTCTGTTAGTGGTAATTGGCTTGTTTATTGTTCAGGTAGGTAGCATTTAGTGACCAACTTATAATAGTTTCCAAATCAATTGTAGTAACCTGGTCCATTTCTGATGCCTGGGACAATTTTGTTTGTGGTGACCTTGGGCCTTATGAAACATAGTTTAAGGGTTTGGCCATAAATGAACATTCTCAAATTTTAACCCCCTAGTGATGTTTACACAATAAAGATCTAATTTTAGTGTTATTGCTGGTTTAGCTCCTATGACACAGTGATGGTCAGTGTAAGATTCCAGAGTGTGTGCGGACACTTCATGATCCCTCTGTGCTGTGAGCTGACAATGTGCTTACATTATCAGGGTACAGGGTTTATCTAAACTTTAATTTAGCTTCTGAACATTTACTAGTATCTGATACATTGTACTTCTAAGCTCCACCAGTGTGGGGATTTATGGCTAATATCCATGGAATCACTGTAATAACACAACCGTGCCCTGGCCTTTTATTGTGGCCACACTTCCTGCTGTTGATCTGTGCAAATACATCTTAAAGGCACATTCATGGTATCAACCATGACCATGCAAAAAATGCATTGATGACAATTAATTACATATATATATAGGATGAAGATGAATTCCTCCACATTGGGGGGAGGGGGGGTCTGATGTCTGGGATACAGAGAAATCCTGTCCTTCTAAAATCTAATTTCATACAAACTTTACAATGACTTGTACAGAGAGAACACAATGGGGCTTATTTACTAAGGGTCTCGCGGCTGCATTTTTGGCGGTTTTCCTGACTTTTCGGGGATCGCGCCAGGGATCGCACACGATTGTTTTGTGTCGCAATCGCGCCGGCTTTCACGCAGCACAAATCAGGTAAGTAAATGTGCCCCAGTGTTTTAAAATGTGGATTGACAACAATTAATACTGAACATAAAGTACAAAAATATAATATGTAGGGGCACATTCACTTAGCCGGTCCTTGCGCGATCCCTGATCCGGAATGTCTGTGAACTGTGACGCGATTCACTAAGATCGTGCGCCCGATATCCTGCATGTGTCACTTCCCCGCTCAGGTCCCCGGAGTTCACCTTCTTCTTCCTGGTGCATGTAAGTGCATTGTCTGTGTATAATGCGCTGTGCGGGGAGTCACTAAGATCCTGCGCCCGATATGCTGCATGTGTCGCTTCCCCGCTCAGGTCCCCGGAGTTCACCTTCTTCTTCCTGGTGCATGTAAGTGCATTGTCCGTGTATAATGCGCTGTGCGGGGAGTCACTAAGATCGTGCGCCCGATATCCTGCATGTGTCACTTCCCCGCTCAGGTCCCTGGAGTTCACCTTCTTCTTCCTGGTGCATGTAAGTGCATTGTCTGTGTATAATGCGCTGTGCGGGGAGTCACTAAGATCCTGCGCCCGATATGCTGCATGTGTCGCTTCCCCGCTCAGGTCCCCGGAGTTCACCTTCTTCTTCCTGGTGCATGTAAGTGCATTGTCCGTGTATAATGCGCTGTGCGGGGAGTCACTAAGATCGTGCGCCCGATATCCTGCATGTGTCGCTTCCCCGCTCAGGTCCCCGGAGTTCCCCTTCTTCTTCCTGGTGCATGTAAGTGCATTGTCCGTGTATAATGCGCTGTGCGGGGAGTCACTAAGATCCTGCGCCCGATATCCTGCATGTGTCGCTTCCCCGCTCAGGTCCCCGGAGTTCCCCTTCTTCTTCCTGGTGCATGTAAGTGCATTGTCCGTGTATAATGCGCTGTGCGGGGAGTCACTAAGATCCTGCGCCCGATATCCTGCATGTGTCGCTTCCCCGCTCAGGTCCCTGGAGTTCACCTTCTTCTTCCTGAAAAGAATAAATTAGAGCATTCCAGACGATTTGTGCAGCTCTGGAGAAGTCTTGTAGATGGGTGAAGTTAATTGGCAAAATTGAGTTTAATTAAATCAACTCTAGCCTGAAAAATCTAAAATTTATCTGAAATGGTCAAAAATATTTCATGATAATCGTGTTCATGTGGTCTATCATGTCTGAAGGTGTCATTGAAGTCAGCATTACTTCTGATAACACCAGGTACTGATATCAGGGTCACAGAACTTCAGAAGCAAAAGTTTTCTGAACAAAGCGATGGGTCCATGTAAGATCTCCGAAAACTCTTCTGTGCGTCCTCATGTGTTGTGTAAGACGGGAAGGAGATTAGATGCTTCTTGTGTTTATCTGGATTAGACCTCGTGTCTCGTCTTCTGCCCGGGGATGATACACAGATCAGCCAATTGGGAATATCCCAAGAGGATTACACTCCCTTATTCCATAATACTGGATCCGTGTGGTGATCGCTGGGAACGGAACATCCACATCACATACAGAGGAAGGAGCCGAGGATTCATCACTGACCCCCCAGGCGGGAGATGGGGTAAGAGAAGACAAGGCTACGAAATACGGGGAAAGATTATTAATATAGAACTCGAGGGGTAATGGGAGAATAACTGGGAGTAGATGAACAAGACCTTATAGTAGCAAGAAATCTTATCCAATTTTAAAATTTTTATTACAATAATGGGGAAAACTTATATGATAACTGAACATATATATATATACTGATATCTGATTAATTGAATTAAAAATAATAATTATAGTAATAATAATAACAGCATAAACTGCAACAAAGTTACAATATATAGTAGTAATCCCCTCTGATATAAAGCTCACCACCTACTTATCATACAGAAAACATAGGTAGAATTCAATCTATACCTGATAAACCTACAAGAGGCGACTATTATAAAACCTAATAATGTTAAGGACCGGTCGTACGTGAAAGCCCGTGTCATCTTAAGGGTTTCAGAGATAGAAAAACTCTTCATTGGACAAAAAAAAAAAAAAAACATAAACCAAAAAAATGCACAGCTTTTTTTTTTTAGTGATGTGCATAAAGTTTCGAACTCAGGGGGACATTAATCATAGTGGGGTCTCAGGTTCGCCTGTTTTTGCGCCTGGTTTGCTCTTCTTTTTGGCTCCTGATCTATGATGGATCTGGTTCTGCCTTAGTAAATGCGTTTTGGATCATTGTGATGTAACTGCAGGGACTAAAAGTGACAGAGATGGAAAAAAAAAAATTCTTGCTGAAATGAGTCTTTGCCTTTTTTATTATAATTTACATGAAATGGAGACTGATAATATTCTCAGATCTGTACAATAAGACAATAATCACTCCCAGAGATGATCCCAGAGATGATTGCATAGAGGGAATTCTTCATTTGGGAACCTAAAATGTATGTTTTTAGTAATAAAAAGGGAAGTTTTTTGGAAGTGCAGCTGCTCAGAGGAGGTGCATTTTCTGCGCCTATTTTGTGCCTTTTTAGGAGCAAATTAGTGATAGATCCCGTGCAAACATCTGTATAGGACGTACTCACTATGTCAGATAAGGCGCAGGGACTCAGAACCACTAAGTGCCGAACTTTGCCGTACGCCAGAAAATGGCGCATAAATGCGCCAAATTAACGAGATGCGCCAGATTTTTGCGCTAAAAGACGCTCAAAACAGTCTAACAGACTATGATTAATGTCCCCCTCAGATTTTTTGGACTATTTTTGGACAAATAAATTAATTAATTTTAAATGAATTAATTTGGGGCATAACTTTTTTGTTTTTGTACTGAGCAGTAGGACTTGTTTTTTGTGGGGTAAGTTTTAGTTTTTATCTTGTATGACAGATTTGTTTATACATACTTCCTTTTTTTTTTTGCATGCCATTTTTAAGCCTCAAAATAATTTTGATCAAGGAGTTTATGGTGTCACAAAGTATATAGAATATTTTATTTCAGGAAATATTTCTTTAAAGTTAAACGGCATCTACCACCAGGATATAGGACTGAATGCAAATGAGCCTGAGTCCCATCTCCATAGAGCAGTGCAAGGCTGGCGCCGTAACATGGCAAAATATAGGATATGTATTGCACGGTCACGGTGCGGTAAGACAACATGTGGTCATTTCACAGCGACCGTGCGCCATAGGTGTCAATGGGGACCGATATGCAGCCGCAAATGGTGTGATCACATATGGATTCGTATTACATTCATGTGAATGTAACCCAATCCAGCTCTGCAGTATCTGTATCTGTGAGTCCTGGCTGTGCTGATTATACCTGTGAGTCCAAAGAGCTGGTGATTTTTCTTATAAGTCCAAATGACTGTATACAGGACAGTTTCACAGAGGGGAGGGGCTGCTTCTCCCTGCTCGCTCTGGAGGGAGAAGGGGGAGATCATGTGACTGTGATCTCAGCTGAGTATGTTCAGGGCTGAGTATGCTGAAGTCTCCTACACAGGTCTCTCCTGTTCCCTATCAGTACATTTACTTATAGGAATCTACTGGATTTACTGCTACATTACAGTGTGAGAACACAAGGTATCATGGGAACTGTGGGCAGCCTAAATTTGACTCAGCTTCAGGGCAGATACAGGAAGAGGTTAGGCTCCACCCACTTCACTCCTGCTGAGGAAGATTTCTGACAAGTAGCTTCAAAACAGAAAAGATTGCCATTGTGGGCTGCACGACATGGACACCGATCTGTTTATATGAAAAGTAGGAAACACTTTCTAAATTACAATTTAGTAAAAATCTTAATAACATAGGAGTTAGACTTTAGCAATAAGTATATTTATATTTTTGGGGGGATTTTTTTTTTACCATTATGGGACTTAAAACTTATTTAAGGACAAATATAATAACCCAACAATCTACATGTGTGTTTTCCCTTCCATTTCCTTTTGGCTTTTTAAGATGTTATTTTGCATTAGTATGTGACAAGATGATAGTCTGTAGGTGTCTATGTGCCATAGGTATCACCGCCTGTACTGTTTATCAGTAGGCCTGTAATATATAGAATTTTGGAACATTTAAATGGTAAAAGAAAGCGCACAGGATTGTGAGTCTGTACATTTTCAGTTCAGTTCCATTCAGGTGAAAAGGAATGAGCTGTAATACCAGTCACAGCCACTATGCTGTGTCCTGCGCTGGAGAGATGAGGGACTATAAGGGGGTCTTTCCCTCTGTTCCTTGGAGAACTTTACTTACACATCTCAGACATTTGTATGGGAAATACATAATGCAGTATTTGTCCTGTGGGGGCGCTGCAGTGGAAATAGTTACCTCCTGCCAGATCTCAGGTGACCCCTGGGGACTTTCAGAAGAAGGATATCATGTGATGATATTGGGCCAATGTGTAACTTCTTATTTTTGTCATGTTTCAACATAATTAGGAAGTGAAGAACATATTGAAAGGTTTGGGTGTAGAATCAGACTACACAGTTTGTTTGTAGTCTGTTACCATGGAGATGAATAGGTCCTTACAACAATTGTAGAAACTAAATCGGAGTATATATAAATGTCTTGGAGTGGTCCAGCCATACTGCATGTGCCAAGCGTTCTGCAACCACGGAGGTGGTCATGGGGTTGTTTTCCTATGAAGTTAACCCATGTTCTGCTGGTTCCAGTGGTGGGTTTGGACTCTTTTGTACTTCACTCCGTTGGCCTTTCAAGCTGTGGCCACCAGCCAGCAAAATAACTTACATGAGACTCAAAAACATTCAAAAAAACAAAACAAAAACCTACTGATTGAACTGCATGAAACCACAACTACTGTAAATAAGTGACGCCCCGACCCTCCGGCTCAACTGCAGCATTTAGAGGCGGACAAAGAAAAACCTTGACCTTGAAGGTTAATCTTATCCGATAATCTGCGTCTACATTGTAATCTCTGCACGTAGTTTACAGTCCGGACACCATGAAATCTGCCCATTGGAATGACGAGCCATCGGGGGGTGCTGGACGGGTGGAGCCCTCCTGGTGTCAATGGCTAATTTTGGCATCTTTGGCTTCCGACCAACCAAGCTGAGCCACTAAATTAGTATCTGTGGGCAACCGAGCCAGTATGATATAGTATACAGTATATATAGGACAGAAGGACACCTACCTCTCTCCTCCTTGCTGTTCCTGCGGCGAGCTCCTTTGGTGCCTAGCGATTTACTAGTATCAGACTCTCATCGTAAGCTTGCCTGAATGTCTGACCCAAACGCGTAGATACCAGAACTAAACTCAAGCAAAATTACAAGCGATTCTGATGTGAGTAAATCACACTCGCTCCTGGGATATAGGCCCCGACCTCTGGTTGAACTGGAAGTGTTTTTTCAGTCACATGACCACTGCAGCCAATCATTGGCCAATGCATTGAACGTCACCACCCTCCATCTTGTGATTGGCTGCAGTAGTCACGTGATCACTGGAACTTCCTGTCCAACCAGAAATGGCAACAAGACACAGGAGGAACATGATGCATGAGGTGGAGGTTTGTAAGTACTGGAGTTGAGGGACACCCCTTGGCCTATCATAGCCACAGTTAGTTGTTAGGGGCGGCATTCTGCCGGATTGGCTGTTCAGCCACTAATCTGGCAATATGTCCGGGTCAGGTGACCAAACCACAAACAGATCTAGTATTGACTTCTTGCTCCTAAGAACAAAGGATTGGGGAGGTTGGACATCCCATCCACATAAGATGCTTAGATGGTTCCTCTAAACCAGTTCATCAGACATGTACGGCTATATTAATTAGAGGAACCCCAATAAGACTGTCCACTAAATATTAGTATACCACAGTCAATATGTAGTCCGGACTTATTGATGGCCATTCATATATTTCACTTCTCGATAATATCCAGTAGAGCTTCATGACCATTAGGTGGCCCCTTTAATGGACATCACGTTTCGTCTCAAGTGGTGTTTAATAGGGGCCACACACAGACCTAAAATCGATGGAGGATATTTAAAGGACACTTCTACAACTTGGACATTACCTTCTCCCCATTTCCTGTATTTATTTTCTGATCTTGTTGAAAATGGATTTAATTCCAGGACTTTTATTGACCTTTTGTGTGGATAAAGTGGTCCTCCGGAGTGCATGACCAGGCAGATCTATCTAGTCTAAACAGATATGGCTTCTCGTCCATTGTCCTGGCCCATTGTTACCGGCATGAAGAAAAGCCTTGGATAAAGAGCACTTAAAATTAATTGAAAGGCTTCTCCGGGGAGGGCAGAAGTTTATGTTCTTGTCATAATTCAAGGAGTTTTCCACTTAAAAGCCGGTTGACATTAACGGACGAGGATTTTTTTTTTGCTGCAGATTGACCCACCATGGACGGTTGCTATAAATTAACTCATAAAGACGTTTATTGTAGCCACCTGGGCCATGAGGGTCCTCCATCCTCCTCACCATGACCTAAATTAGTCAAAAATCAGCCACCTTTGACGGTGTCACATGGTGGACTTCAATGCCATTCATCAACATTCTCAATCGCCCTCTAATTTGGAGCCTTTTGAGGAGACCGATTCTTTCACGTCCTCCGCGAGCTCGTAATTGACTCGTGTAATTGTTGGAGATTCTCAGAATATAATTCTCCTCTAGAAACGTCCTGGAACATAAAAATACTAAATGTGTGGCAGAAGCCGGAGGAACATCTTATCTTACATCCACATTTGTCATAGTCATCCGTACTTTTAGGAAAAGGATCAAAAATAAAGGGTTGTCCCATGATGACCCTTTCATCACATTTATGTCCTGTTGATAGAAGTAAGGTACAAAGGAGTTCAACCATTTTGGTCAAGGACCTCGAGTGTCCATTCTAGGTCTGAGAAGTGGACAGGTCATGTTCTTCTCCGTAGACCTCATGGGTCCTAAACGAAACTGTACAATGACCATGGTCATATGTGGACTTATATCTCATTTGGCCATTTGTAAGGACTTTGTGTAAGCGACCACCATGGTTTACTCTTGAACTTCTTCTGTACAGAGAGACACCGGGTTACTACTTCTTGAAGGATCCCTGTGTAGGTGACAATCAGCCCACAGTCAGGTGGCACCAATACAAAGCAGGTAGAAAATAGTCAGGTACCAGCAATGCAGATGAAGGCTGAGCCCAGCTGTGGAGCAACGTGGGCAGCACAGATCTGCTATCAGGGATAAGTCAGGATCAGAAGATCAGAAGAACAATTGGTAAAGGATGAGTAACAAATGTGAAATTAGTAAACGAGCCTAAGTCAGCTACTCCAATCACAATGAGGTTAACCAGAGACGGTAGGTTTCCTTTAAAGGGATCCTGTCACCAGGGACCTAATTTTTACTAAAGGCAGGTTGCAGAAGCCCAT
This sequence comes from Engystomops pustulosus, assembly GCF_040894005.1. Taxonomy (NCBI): domain Eukaryota; kingdom Metazoa; phylum Chordata; class Amphibia; order Anura; family Leptodactylidae; genus Engystomops; species Engystomops pustulosus. The sequence goes on along the minus strand of NC_092413.1, from coordinate 219,590,504 downwards.
CACACCTGCAATGCAAATATGCCTTATAATATAATTGTGTTCTAACTTACCTTGCACCCTGACAGAATCCTCTGTGTAGTCCCAGGGGTTGAGATTTGGTTTGGATGCCTTTCAAAAACAACACATGATTTGTCTGTGCTGCAGACTCCTAAGCTCCTGTACAGCTCCTCCCTCCCCCACTGATGTTAGCTCACCAGGCTGTGGGCTCTATGAAGAAGCAGGAGGGAGGAATTGTACAGAAGCCCAACCCCTGGGACTACACAGAGGATTCGGACAGGGTGCAAGGTAAGTTATAACACACAATTATATTGTAACGCAAATGCTTAGAAAAGGCAGAAAGGCAGATTTGTCCTGCAAGTGTGATGGGCTTCTGTAACCTGTCTATAGTGAAAATGAGGTCCCTTGTGACAGGTTCCCTTTAAGGGGATTGGCAGAAGTCAGACTGGAGTCCAGTCTGGCAGATCTGGATTAAGGTCAGCTCCAGTGGAGTACATTATAACTATGAACTAGTACTTTAAAGGGGTTGGCCAATCTTTCACAAAAGTTGCCCATGGGCCTTTACTGGCTTTTCGATAATAATCCCTAAATTTTGATCAAGTGATTCTGCAGTACTGCTACTGCTACTTTTGTGTGCAGACTGTCTGTGCTTCTTTGTTTACAAGTCTGATCTCTGATGAATGGGAGGAGCTGTAGCAGGAGTCTTATGACTCATGCTGCTCCCTTCCCTCCCCGCAATGGGAGACGCCATAAGGATGATGGAGAGGAAACTGTGTATAAATGCTGAGGCTCCAGCTGACAGATAAATCTGCCTGGTGCCAGCATTGCACTGCACGGGTGGAGCACTTCTACACTAGGCCAGACGATAAGGGGGGAAATAGGCGCAATTCATAGCCATTTGCCAGGAATTGTGCCTGTTTTAAGGCTTGTGCGTCTGAAAACTGGCAATAAAGATAAAGATCCAGTTCCCACATACTTCTCTAACTGTCTATATCATATGCCCTGTATCTCCCAGAACCACAAGCCAGGGCACCTACTCCTGCACCACTTCTTTTGTCATACAGTGGGCACCTACTCCTGCACCACTTCTTTTGTCATACAGTGGGCACCTACTCCTGCACCACCTCTTTTGTCATACAGTGTGCACCTACTCCTGCACCACTTCTTTTGTCATACAGTGTGCACCTACTCCTGCACCACCTCTTTTGTCATACAGTGGGCACCTACTCCTGCACCACATCTTTTGTCATACAGTGGGCACCTACTCCTGCACCACTTGTTTTGTTGTACGTTGGGCACCTACTCCTGCACCACTTGTTTTGTTGTACGTTGGGCACCTACTCCTGCACCACCTCTTTTGTCATACAGTGGACAACTACTCCTGCACCACTTGTTTTGTTGTACGTTGGGCACCTACTCCTGCACCACTTGTTTTGTTGTACGTTGGGCACCTACTCCTGCACCACTTGTTTTGTTGTACGTTGGGCACCTACTCCTGCACCACTTGTTTTATTGTACGTTGGGCACCTACTCCTGCACCACCTCTTTTGTCATACAGTGGGCACCTACTCCTGCACCACTTGTTTTGTTGTACGTTGGGCACCTACTCCTGCACCACTTGTTTTGTTGTACGTTGGGCACCTACTCCTGCACCACTTGTTTTATTGTACGTTGGGCACCTACTCCTGCACCACCTCTTTTGTCATACAGTGGGCACCTACTCCTGCACCACTTGTTTTGTTGTACGTTGGGCACCTACTCCTGCACCACTTGTTTTGTTGTACGTTGGGCACCTACTCCTGCACCACTTGTTTTGTTGTACGTGGGGCACCTACTCCTGCACCACTTGTTTTGTTGTACGTTGGGCACCTACTCCTGCACCACTTGTTTTGTTGTACGTTGGGCACCTACTCCTGCACCACTTGTTTTGTTGTACGTTGGGCACCTACTCCTGCACCACTTGTTTTGTTGTACGTTGGGCACCTACTCCTGCACCACTTCTTTTGTCATACAGTGTGCACCTACTCCTGCACCACTTGTTTTGTTGTACGTTGGACACCTACTCCTGCACCACTTCTTTTGTCATACAGTGTGCACCTACTCCTGCACCACTTGTTTTGTTGTACGTTGGGCACCTACTCCTGCACCACTTGTTTTGTTGTACGTTGGGCACCTACTCCTGCACCACTTGTTTTGTTGTACGTTGGGCACCTACTCCTGCACCACATCTTTTGTCATACAGTGGACACCTACTCCTGCACCACTTGTTTTGTTGTACGTTGGGCACCTACTCCTGCACCACTTCTTTTGTCATACAGTGTGCACCTACTCCTGCACCACCTCTTTTGTCATACAGTGGGCACCTACTCCTGCACCACATCTTTTGTCATACAGTGGGCACCTACTCCTGCACCACTTGTTTTGTTGTACGTTGGGCACCTACTCCTGCACCACTTGTTTTGTTGTACGTTGGGCACCTACTCCTGCACCACCTCTTTTGTCATACAGTGGACAACTACTCCTGCACCACTTGTTTTGTTGTACGTTGGGCACCTACTCCTGCACCACTTGTTTTGTTGTACGTTGGGCACCTACTCCTGCACCACTTGTTTTGTTGTACGTTGGGCACCTACTCCTGCACCACTTGTTTTATTGTACGTTGGGCACCTACTCCTGCACCACCTCTTTTGTCATACAGTGGGCACCTACTCCTGCACCACTTGTTTTGTTGTACGTTGGGCACCTACTCCTGCACCACTTGTTTTGTTGTACGTTGGGCACCTACTCCTGCACCACTTGTTTTATTGTACGTTGGGCACCTACTCCTGCACCACCTCTTTTGTCATACAGTGGGCACCTACTCCTGCACCACTTGTTTTGTTGTACGTTGGGCACCTACTCCTGCACCACTTGTTTTGTTGTACGTTGGGCACCTACTCCTGCACCACTTGTTTTGTTGTACGTGGGGCACCTACTCCTGCACCACTTGTTTTGTTGTACGTTGGGCACCTACTCCTGCACCACTTGTTTTGTTGTACGTTGGGCACCTACTCCTGCACCACTTGTTTTGTTGTACGTTGGGCACCTACTCCTGCACCACTTGTTTTGTTGTACGTTGGGCACCTACTCCTGCACCACTTCTTTTGTCATACAGTGTGCACCTACTCCTGCACCACTTGTTTTGTTGTACGTTGGACACCTACTCCTGCACCACTTCTTTTGTCATACAGTGTGCACCTACTCCTGCACCACTTGTTTTGTTGTACGTTGGGCACCTACTCCTGCACCACTTGTTTTGTTGTACGTTGGGCACCTACTCCTGCACCACTTGTTTTGTTGTACGTTGGGCACCTACTCCTGCACCACATCTTTTGTCATACAGTGGACACCTACTCCTGCACCACTTGTTTTGTTGTACGTTGGGCACCTACTCCTGCACCACTTGTTTTGTTGTACGTTGGGCACCTACTCCTGCACCACTTGTTTTGTTGTACATTGGGCACCTACTCCTGCACTGTTGACTGCTCAAATAATAAACACTTACTAACCCGGAGCCGGACTGGCCCCTTTAATACCGCATACCCCAAATATAAATAACCACACAGAAACCATTGCTTAACCATAAAACCGATGAAAAAGAGGCTGAGTCACTGCTACTCAGAGTAACGTCACTGCCCACGTTACTAGCCACGCCCCCAGCACAACCCTCTGATGAATAAAGATGAGAGGGTAGAGCAACCTCCAATTAAAGGGGCCACACACCTTTTATTGTATCCAGACTGTTAGCCACTTTTGAGCAGTCATTTGCCCAACGGCTATGCGCCTAGGGGCTATCAACTTTCATCGATGGTTTACCTGTCGGCCATGTAACTGCTCCGCTATGAAGCTTCTACTATGAGAGTTGTAGTGAGTCCTTGGGAGATATGGGAGGTAAGGAAGGAGAATGACAGTCTGCATCAGGTCTCATCCCTCTTACACAGGGGTAATAGGGCATGTGGAGAGGGCAGGGATGAATCTAATCTCTCTCTCTGCTGTATAGAACAACGCCCCCTCTGCCACATCCAGAAGTAAGATTTTAGGTTATTTCATTTTTTTAGTAAGTGGGTCTCCATGTGATGTCTCACTATTTGAAGTTGTTAGGTCTTCAGTTGTGGTTGGTGCTCCCTGAGGCAAGAGGCTCAACTCGCCCTCTCTAGGTCTTCAAATCTGCTGATATGTCACCCATAGACCATGAATGACCTCATTGTGACATTCTATCCTTCCAGGATGATGAGAAGAGATTCTGTATGATACCGTGACCCTGAGTGACCCGGTGACACCACAGCAAGTCCTCCCGTCCATGGCCCTTATGAGTGGGGTATAAATGGCGGCTCGTCTCCTCGTGTCCGGCTTCTTCTGGCCATTGTTGCACAGCACGGTCGCTCTGAATGATCACTCTCATCAGGCACCCCAATACCCGGCCCATGGGGACTCCACACTGAGAGGATGTGGGGAATACAGTAATCAGGTGCTGGCCAATGGGAAGTGTAAGATCATCGCCACGCTGCCGCTACAAGATGGGTACCGCTGCCCCGATATCTTCCGCTGTACGGAAGAGGTGTCCTACTGGCTCCACGAGAACGAGGAGAGGAAACAGGACATCCTGGAGATGAGGGAGCTGATCGCAGAGCTGCAGGAGGAGCTCAGGAACCATAGACATCGTCTGAGGAGTCTAGAACATCAGGTATGGACTCCCAGGCTCCCCCTAGTCCTGGATCATGCGAAATAGTGACACCTGGTGGCTGCAGCTTGTCACTGCATGACTGCAATATAGAAACAAATGCAGGATTATTCATAACTACTGTAATGAATGTAATTATATGCTACAGAAACACATTCATTATGTGAAGTTCTAAATCTTTATTAGTCAGCTACAAATACTGAAAATCACTAAAAGGAAGCACATGAGCAGGTTAGAGCAGCTGCAGCCAGTGTTATGTATTGTCCCTGGAGAGATGTGTAATTAAACCTTTGTGTATGTTGTTAGTAGCAGCAGGACTGTGATATATGAATTTATATTCCAGGATTGCAGTGGGTGTGTCCTCACACTGCTGTGCTCTGTGCAGCCAGTGTTAGATATTGTCCCTGGAGAGATGTGTAATCATACCTTTGTGTATGTTGATAGTAGCAGCAAGACTTTAATTATGGATTTATATTCCAGGATTCTAGCTTTCTCAAGTGTACTGAGTGTACTGGAGGCGTATCCTCACACTGCTGTGCTCTGTGCTCTCTGCAGCCAGTGTTATGTATTGTCCCTGGAGAGATGTGTAATCAGACCTCACCCTGCTGTGCTCTGTGCTCTCTGCAGCCAGTGTTACGTATTGTCCCTGGAAATATTTGTTATCATACACTGTGTGTGTGTTGTTAGTAGCAGCAGGACTGCAAAAATAGATAATTATATCCCAGGGTTGTAGCTTCTGCAAGTGCACAGAGGGGTAAACCCTGACACTGCTGTGCTCTGTGCAGTCAGTATAAGGAATTGTCCATGGAGAGATGTGTACACTTTACATTTGTGTATAATGTCAGTAGCAGCAGGACTACAAAATAAATATTCATGTCCCATGGATGTAGCTTCTGCAAGTGCATTGGGGGTATACCCTGACACTGCTGTGCTCTGTGCAGTCAGTATAAGGTATTGTACGTGGGGAGATGTGTAATTATACATTTATGCATGATGTTAGTAGCAGCAGGGCTGTTAAAATAGATAAACATATCCCAGGGCTGTAGCTTCTGCAAAAACATTGGGGGTTATACCCTGACACTGCTTTGCTCTGTGCTGTCAGTATAAGGAATTATCCTTGGAGTGATGTGTAATTATACCTTTGTGTATGATATGAGTAACAGCAGGACTGTAAAAATAGATATTCATATCCCAGGGCTGTAGATTCTGCCCTGACACAGCTGTGCCCTGACCTGCCCTGCTATGCCCTGACACTGCTGTGCCCTAACCTACCATGCTATGCCCTGACACTGCTGTGCCCTAACCTGCCATGCTATGCCCTGACACTGCTGTGCCCTAACCTGCCATGCTATGCCCTGACACTGCTGTGCCCTGACCTGCCATGCTATGCCCTGACACTGCTGTGCCCTGACCTGCACTGCTATGTCCTGACACTGCTGTGCCCTAACCTGCCATGCTATGCCCTGACACTGCTGTGCCCTAACCTGCCATGCTATTCCCTGACACTGCTGTGCCCTGACCTGCCCTGCGATGTCCTGACACTGCTGTGCTCTGTGCTCTGTGCAGTCAGCATAAGGTATTGTACATGGAGAGATGTGTAAATATAGCTTTGTGTATGATATTAGTAACAGCAGGACTCTGATTTATGGATTTATATTCAAGGATTGTGGCCTCTCAAAGTGCACTGGAGGCGTGTCCTCACCCTTCTGTGCTCTGTGCAGTCAGTGTTTTGTATCATCCCTGGAGACATGTGCAATCATACTATTGTGTATGATGTTAGTAGCAGCAGGACTGTGATGTATGGATTTATATTCCAGGATTGTAGCTTCTCTGAGTGCACTGGAGGCGTGTCCTCACACTGCTGTGCTCTGATGACGATCTTGGACCTCTCAGCATACTTCTGATCCCTATAATGAGAGGAGGACACTAGGAATGAGTAAATAGAAGCTAGAAATAACTATCATGTTGTCTCCACAGCCTGAAGTGGGGAGCTACAACTCCTCCCTGGGGCACAAGGTGCAGAGCCTGGAGATATGGGCCAGTGAGAGCAGCACCCTACAGCGTCTGCAGGCCACCTTCATCTATGATATCCAGGCCCAGGTCCGAAACCTGTCCCTGATGCTGGATGCTGCCACATGGAACTCAACCTGTCCTGCCCCTGCCCCACCGGGGGCTCCGAGACCTCCACAGCCAGCGGGTAATGTGCAGTATTGCTCTATCTATCTCATATCTATCTATCTATCTATCTATCTATCTATCTATCTATCTATCTATCTATCTATCTCATATCTATCTCCTATCTATCTATCTATCTATCTATCTATCTATCTATCTATCCATCTCATATCTATCTATCTATCTATCCATCTCATATCTATCTATCTATCTATCTATCTATCTCCTATCTATCTATCTATCTATCTATCTATCTATCTATCTCATATCTATCTATCTATCTATCTATCCATCTCATATCTATCTATCTATCTCATATCTATCTATCTCATATCTATCTATCTATCTATCTATCTATCTATCTATCTATCCATCTCATATCTATCTATCTATCTATCCATCTCATATCTATCTATCTATCTATCTATCTATCTATCTATCTATCTATCTATCTATCCATCTCATATCTATCTATCTATCTATCTATCTATCTATCTATCTCCTATCTCCTATCTATCTATCTCATATCTATCTATCACTCTCATATCTATCTTCTATCTATCTATCTCATATCAATCTATCTCTCATATCTATCTCCTATCTATCTATCTATCTATCTATCTATCTCATATCTATCTATCTATCTATCTATCTATCTATCTATCTATCCATCTCATATCTATCTATCTTCTATCTATCTATCTATCTATCTATCTCCTATCTATCTATCATTTATCTATCTCATATCTATCTATCTATCTATCTATCTATCTATCTATCTATCTATCTATCTCCTATCTATCTATCTATCTATCTATCTATCTATCTATCTATCTCCTATCTATCTGTCTATCTATCTCCTATCTATCTATATATCTATCTATCCATCTATCTCATATCTATCTATCTATCTATCTATCTATCTATCTCCTATCTATCTATCTATCTATCTATCTATCTATCTCCTATCTATCTATCTATCTATCTCCTATCTATATATCTATCTATCTATCCATCTATCTCATATCTATCTATCTCATATCTATCTATCTATCTATCTCATATCTATCTATCTCATATCTATCTCATATATATCTATCTATCTATCTATCTATCTATCTATCTCCTATCTATCTATCTATCTATCTATCTATCTATCTATCTATCTCCTATCTATCTATCTATCTATCTATCTATCTATCTCCTATCTATCTATCTATCTATCTATCTATCTATCTATCTATCTATCTATCTATCTCATATCTATCTATCTACCTATCATCTATCTATCGATACCACATGTGTGGGGGACATTAATCATAGTGGGCCAGATATATCAGTTGTGGCGCACTAGTTCCTTTTTGTACCAGAATTATCACAAGTTACAATCATCTGTGATGAGTTCAGTTCCTTCCTCTTATTAATCACTTTACTTTAGGCGCAGTTTAGGCACAATGTTAGATTCGGGCTCTTACATGTGATCCTCCTACAAGCTCCTCTCTGCTTCTACCCCGCACCCCAGCATGAGAATGACCCCCACAGCAGCACCCAAGTGTGTGACACCCTGCACCCAGTGACCTCCTCAGCAGTGGCTTCTCCTGGAGGGGATCCCCCAGTGCTGATCTCCTGCTAAACCCCTGTAATTCTGGGCAGTATCCCCCTCAGACACCAGTGTGGTCATCCTGCTACACGGGGAACACTTCTCTGTCCTGTCTGGATCTCCCACTCACTTCTCTTCTATCCTGCTACATGGGGGCACTTCTCTGTCCTGTCTGCAGCTCCCACTCACTTCTCTTCTATCCTGCTACACAGGACACTTCTCTGTAATGTCTGCAGCTCCCACTCACTTCTCTTCTATCCTGATACACAGGGTACACTTCTCTGTACTGTCTGCAGCTCCCACTCACTTCTCTTCTATCCTGCTACACAGTAACACTACTCTGTCCTGTCTGCAGCTCCCACTCACTTCTCTTCTATCCTGCTACACGGGACACTTCTCTGTCCTGTCTGCAGCTCCCACTCACTTCTCTTCTATCCTGCTAAACGGGACACTTATCTGTATTGTCTGCAGCTCCCACACACTTATCTTCTATCCTGCCACATGGGGGACACTTCTATGTCTTGTCTGCAGCATCTACATACATCTCCTTTATCCTGCTACACGGGAACACTTCTCTGTCCTGTATGCAGCTCCTACATATATCTCCTCTATCCTGCTACACGGGAACACTTCTCTGTCCTGTCTGCAGCTCCCACTCACTTCTCTTCTATCCTGCTACACAGGACACTTCTCTGTAATGTCTGCAGCTCCCACTCACTTCTCTTCTATCCTGCTACACGGGGGACACTTCTCTGTAATGTCTGCAGCTCCCACACACTTCTCTTCTATCCTGCTACACGGGACACTTCTCTGTCCTGTCTGCAGCTCCCACTCACTTCTCTTCTATCCTGCTACACAGGACACTTCTCTGTAATGTCTGCAGCTCCCACTCACTTCTCTTCTATCCTGCTACACAGTAACACTACTCTGTCCTGTCTGCAGCTCCCACTCACTTCTCTTCTATCCTGCTACACGGGACACTTCTCTGTCCTGTCTGCAGCTCCCACTCACTTCTCTTCTATCCTGCTACACGGGACACTTATCTCTATTGTCTGCAGCTCCCACACACTTCTCTTCTATCCTGCCACATGGGACACTTCTCTGTACTGTCTGCAGCTCCTACTCACTTCTCTTCTATCCTGCTACACCGGACACTTCTCTACCCAGTCTGCAGCTCCTACATACCTCTCTTCTATCCTGCCACATGGGGGACACTTCTCTGTCTTGTCTGCAGCTCCTACATACATCTTTTCTATCCTGCTACACGGGAACACTTCTCTGTCCTGTCTGCAGCTCCCACTCACTTCTCTTCTATCCTGCTACACAGGGCACTTCTCTGTCCAGTCTGCAGCTCCCACACACTTCTCTTCTATCCTCCTACATGGGACACTTCTCTGTCCTGTCTGCAGCTCCCACTCACTTTTCTTCTATCCTGCTACATGGGGACACTTCTCTGTCCTTTCTGCAGCTCCTACATACCTCTCTTCTATCCTGCCACATGGGGGACACTTCTCTGTCTTGTCTGCAGCTCCTACATACATCTTTTCTATCCTGATACACAGGGTACACTTCTCTGTACTGTCTGCAGCTCCCACTCACTTCTCTTCTATCCTGCTACACAGTAACACTACTCTGTCCTGTCTGCAGCTCCCACTCACTTCTCTTCTATCCTGCTACACGGGACACTTCTCTGTCCTGTCTGCAGCTCCCACTCACTTCTCTTCTATCCTGCTAAACGGGACACTTATCTGTATTGTCTGCAGCTCCCACACACTTATCTTCTATCCTGCCACATGGGGGACACTTCTATGTCTTGTCTGCAGCATCTACATACATCTCCTTTATCCTGCTACACGGGAACACTTCTCTGTCCTGTATGCAGCTCCTACATACATCTCCTCTATCCTGCTACACGGGAACACTTCTCTGTCCTGTCTGCAGCTCCCACTCACTTCTCTTCTATCCTGCTACACAGGACACTTCTCTGTAATGTCTGCAGCTCCCACTCACTTCTCTTCTATCCTGCTACACGGGGGACACTTCTCTGTAATGTCTGCAGCTCCCACACACTTCTCTTCTATCCTGCTACACGGGACACTTCTCTGTCCTGTCTGCAGCTCCCACTCACTTCTCTTCTATCCTGCTACACAGGACACTTCTCTGTAATGTCTGCAGCTCCCACTCACTTCTCTTCTATCCTGCTACACAGTAACACTACTCTGTCCTGTCTGCAGCTCCCACTCACTTCTCTTCTATCCTGCTACACGGGACACTTCTCTGTCCTGTCTGCAGCTCCCACTCACTTCTCTTCTATCCTGCTACACGGGACACTTATCTCTATTGTCTGCAGCTCCCACACACTTCTCTTCTATCCTGCCACATGGGACACTTCTCTGTACTGTCTGCAGCTCCTACTCACTTCTCTTCTATCCTGCTACACCGGACACTTCTCTACCCAGTCTGCAGCTCCTACATACCTCTCTTCTATCCTGCCACATGGGGGACACTTCTCTGTCTTGTCTGCAGCTCCTACATACATCTTTTCTATCCTGCTACACGGGAACACTTCTCTGTCCTGTCTGCAGCTCCCACTCACTTCTCTTCTATCCTGCTACACAGGGCACTTCTCTGTCCAGTCTGCAGCTCCCACACACTTCTCTTCTATCCTCCTACATGGGACACTTCTCTGTCCTGTCTGCAGCTCCCACTCACTTTTCTTCTATCCTGCTACATGGGGACACTTCTCTGTCCTTTCTGCAGCTCCTACATACCTCTCTTCTATCCTGCCACATGGGGGACACTTCTCTGTCTTGTCTGCAGCTCCTACATACATCTTTTCTATCCTGATACACAGGGTACACTTCTCTGTACTGTCTGCAGCTCCCACTCACTTCTCTTCTATCCTGCTACACAGTAACACTACTCTGTCCTGTCTGCAGCTCCCACTCACTTCTCTTCTATCCTGCTACACGGGACACTTCTCTGTCCTGTCTGCAGCTCCCACTCACTTCTCTTCTATCCTGCTAAACGGGACACTTATCTGTATTGTCTGCAGCTCCCACACACTTATCTTCTATCCTGCCACATGGGGGACACTTCTATGTCTTGTCTGCAGCATCTACATACATCTCCTTTATCCTGCTACACGGGAACACTTCTCTGTCCTGTATGCAGCTCCTACATACATCTCCTCTATCCTGCTACACGGGAACACTTCTCTGTCCTGTCTGCAGCTCCCACTCACTTCTCTTCTATCCTGCTACACAGGACACTTCTCTGTAATGTCTGCAGCTCCCACTCACTTCTCTTCTATCCTGCTACACGGGGGACACTTCTCTGTAATGTCTGCAGCTCCCACACACTTCTCTTCTATCCTGCTACACGGGACACTTCTCTGTCCTGTCTGCAGCTCCCACTCACTTCTCTTCTATCCTGCTACACAGGACACTTCTCTGTAATGTCTGCAGCTCCCACTCACTTCTCTTCTATCCTGCTACACAGTAACACTACTCTGTCCTGTCTGCAGCTCCCACTCACTTCTCTTCTATCCTGCTACACGGGACACTTCTCTGTCCTGTCTGCAGCTCCCACTCACTTCTCTTCTATCCTGCTACACGGGACACTTATCTCTATTGTCTGCAGCTCCCACACACTTCTCTTCTATCCTGCCACATGGGACACTTCTCTGTACTGTCTGCAGCTCCTACTCACTTCTCTTCTATCCTGCTACACCGGACACTTCTCTACCCAGTCTGCAGCTCCTACATACCTCTCTTCTATCCTGCCACATGGGGGACACTTCTCTGTCTTGTCTGCAGCTCCTACATACATCTTTTCTATCCTGCTACACGGGAACACTTCTCTGTCCTGTCTGCAGCTCCCACTCACTTCTCTTCTATCCTGCTACACAGGGCACTTCTCTGTCCAGTCTGCAGCTCCCACACACTTCTCTTCTATCCTCCTACATGGGACACTTCTCTGTCCTGTCTGCAGCTCCCACTCACTTTTCTTCTATCCTGCTACATGGGGACACTTCTCTGTCCTTTCTGCAGCTCCTACACACTTCTCTTCTGTCCTGCTACACATGACACTTCTCTGTCCAGTCTGCAGCTCCCACACACTTCTCTTCTATCCTGCCACATGGGACACATCTCTGTACTGTCTGCAGCTCCTACTCACTTCTCTTCTATCCTGCTACACCGGACACTTCTCTACCCAGTCTGCAGCTCCTACATACCTCTCTTCTATCCTGCCACATGGGGGACACTTCTCTGTCTTGTCTGCAGCTCCTACATACATCTTTTCTATCCTGCTACACGGGAACACTTCTCTGTCCTGTCTGCAGCTCCCACTCACTTCTCTTCTATCCTCCTACATGGGACACTTCTCTGTCCAGTCTGCAGCTCCCACACACTTCTCTTCTATCCTCCTACATGGGACACTTCTCTGTCCTGTCTGCAGCTCCCACTCACTTCTCTTCTATCCTGCTACACAGGGCACTTCTCTGTCCAGTCTGCAGCTCCCACACACTTCTCTTCTATCCTCCTACATGGGATACTTCTCTGTCCTGTCTGCAGCTCCCACTCACTTCACTTCTATCCTGCTACACAGGGCACTTCTCTGTCCAGTCTGCAGCTCCCACACACTTCTCTTCTATCCTGCTACACGGGACACTTCTCTGTACTGTCTGCAGCTCCCACTCACTTTTCTTCTATCCTGCTACATGGGGACACTTCTCTGTCCTTTCTGCAGCTCCTACACACTTCTCTTCTGTCCTGCTACACATGACACTTCTCTGTACTGTCTGCAGCTCCCACACACTATCTATCTCCTATCTATCTATCTATCTATCTCATATCTATCTTCTATCTTATATCTATCCATCTATCTCATATCTATCTTCTATCTTATATCTATCTAACCCTCTATATCACATTGTGACGTTGGCAGATCCTCAGTATTTTCTCCGTTACAGCTATGAGGCAGACGCGGACGTGTCACTCGGACTGCGCCAGTGTGTACCACAGCGGTGTCCGCAGCTCGGGCGTCTATACCATACTGCCACCTGGTGGTGGGAGCCCAGTACACGTGTTCTGTGACATGGAGACACAAGGTAAAGGGGGAAAGCTGCAGTGTATATAAGGCAGAGGTCCCTGTTATATGTAAGATTATAGTATTATATTATCTGCAGTATTTTACTTCTCAATTTATTTCTAATAAACTTCTCAAATCCTGGGATATGACAAGATCCATCAACAGCATTTAAAGGGGTTTTCCAGGAATCTTCTCCTGAACTCTGGACTTTACATCACAGTAAATTGTTGGTCTATTATTTTACAGGGCCACATTTATCACTTTTGTGCGCCTAAGTGTAGTAGTTGCGCCTAAATTCTGGCGCACTGTTTTGCCAGAATTATCACTAACTGTGATAAGGTAATTTTCTGCCTCTTATTAATCACTTTACTTTAACACAGTTACGGCGCAATGTTAGATTCAGGCTCTTACATGTGATCCTGCTACAAGCTCCTCTCTGCTTCTCCCACAGCCCAGAATGAAGATAACACTCACAGCAGCACCCAGGTGTGTGACACCCAGCACCCAGTGATCTCCTCAGCAGTGGCTTCCCCTGGAGGGGATCCCCAGTGCTGGTCTCCTGCTGCACCCCTGTAATTATGCACAGTATCCTCCTCAGACACTGTGCAGAATTACATGGGGGACACTTGTCAGTACTATGTGCAACATTCTGTAACGTTCTCTTCTCTCTTGCTTTGAGCTCAGGATTCTGCAGAATGTTTTGTAAATAGAAGGTGATGAACTGTAAATAGAGTCTGCAGCTCCTGTCTGCAGAGTATCTCATGTCTGTATTATCTGTACTAGTGTCTGCAGAGTATCTCATGTCTGTATTATATGTTCTAGTGTCTGCAGAGTATCTCATGTCTGTATTATCTGTACTAGTGCCTGCAGAGTATCTCATGTCTGTATGATCTGTACTAGTGTCTGGCTGAGCTGTGCTGCCGGGGATGAGCTGTTTTTTTGCGCCTAAATGAAAACGTAGCAAGTGATGAATATCATTAGGCGCAGCAAAACATCTGGATTGGTAAGATAAATGAAGGAAAGCTGCTTATTTTTGCTGCACGGCTAGTTTGGCGTTTAGTCACAAAAATTGGCGCAAAAACATTGCGCCTGAATGAAAAGGCGCAAAAACAACAGAAAAAAACGAGTGATACATGTGGCCCACAGTGTGTAATACTTCATCTTGTCTGCGGGGGCACTGTGGGGAATTTGAGAACTTTTGATGTGACGTCACTTTGACCATTGACGTCTCGGTGTCCATTAAAAAATGTTCTCTCCAATATTCAAGCTGTTACATTGTAACAAACCTCCTCTATGACCACTTCCCTCTGTTCCTGTAAGGAGGGGGCTGGACGGTGATTCAGAGACGTCGGGATGGATCGATCAGCTTTAACCGCACCTGGAGAGAATACTCGGAAGGATTTGGAGACCTGAAGGGTGAATTGTGGCTGGGAAACGAGAATATCCACAAAATCACCGGCCGGGGCGGATACTCCCTGCGCATCGACCTGGAGGACTGGGATGGGGAACACAAGTATATCCAGTACAGAGACTTCAGGTGAGCGATGAGGCCGGAGAGAAATGTAAAAACCTAACACACAGTAGGGGGCGCTATTGCTCCTCTCTTGAATTTATCTAACCTGCGACTGCTGCTGTAGCTGGTGCTCAGCCGTTTACGCCTCTGTATACAAACAGAGATGGTGACGGGCTCTGCCACGCTCCACCGGAGCACCGGGTGAGTATATGCTCTTTGTTATCCCATAGATGAGGGGTTAATAATAGCCTTAAATGTGGTCTGTACTATTATCAAAACCTGGTAGTCGAAAGTAGTGAAAAGGGAAGCTCTTTGATGCTTAAAGGTTGTAAGGGGTTAATATCAGCTGTGGGGTTAAATAAAGACATTTGACTATTATTTCCTTCCTATGAAGCATAGAAGATGAGAACAGCTACTTCCGCCTCCACGTGTCCGGGCCCAGTGGGACCGCTGAGGACTCGTTTGCTTGGTACCACAATAAAAGAAGTTTCAGTTCCCCGGGGTCGGGGAATCTGTGTGCGGACATCTCTCATGGGGGCTGGTGGTACTATCAGTGCTTCTACTCCAACCTCAACGGTGTGTACCACGGGGTAAGTGTCTTCTGTGAATATAAAGCCCCATTGGGATCTGGCTGTTAAGTTTTAGACACTTTTGCGGACCCCACCTCATCCACACGGAGGTGCTGAGTGGTGTCTTGTTGTATATGCTCTTCGATTTTGATACATTTTAACTCACGGTCTCTACACCTAAGGTCTCTCTCTTGGACATCTAGCACCATGGTCATTTTTGGGGACCAGAAATTGTACAGGTGGCATTGAGCCCATCTCTGGAGTTTAAAGGGATTTTAGTTAAAAAATGGAAAATCCCTTTAAGGTCCAATAAATTATATGTTTCCGTTTTTTCTCACCATTGAATTTAAAGTGTCATTTATTTTCATTTTTCTGTTCAATTACTTTATGAGGACTTGTTTTTTTTTTGGATAAGTTGTGTTTTTTTTTTTTTTACCTGCACCACTTTCTGTTGACTAGTTTTTGGGTAGGTAAATGCTTAGAGATACCCACCCTGTGATCCCTGATTCCCTTAAAAATACTCTGGATGGACCATAGTTATGTCAAGTCATCAAAGCCAACTTCAAGAACTTCAGAATCTCAGGAGGAACCAGTTGATTGATTATAGTAAGAGACCTGTAATACTCTATTTCCCCTGTGGGGGCAGTGCAGGGAAATTGAACTATTGCTGAGGGGATCAAAACTTGTGTCAGGTTCCTTTGTGGGGCTCCTGGATGTAGATTGTGGTGGGTCTAAACAGCTTCTAGCTTAATGATCAGATGGCATCAAGTCCACATCCAGCTCCTACCACGTCACTTCCAAGGGGGTCCCGGAGCTGAGATACAAGGAACTGTCTGATGTTTTCCTTTTTTTTTCTCTTTGTCCTTTACTAGGGAGGGAGATATGTCAAAGGTCGCGAGGTGATGGGACCCGACGGCATTGTGTGGTACAGCTGGAAGAACACGGACTACTACTCCCTGAAGAAAGTCTCCATGATGATCCGGCCCAGAACGTTCCATCTGCACACATCCCCCTAATGTTATCCCTTTTAGATGTACTGTGGGTATTATACTTTATGGGGTTATTGATAATAGGTTTTTCTGGTTTTTTTTGGTGTACAAAAAGTCTCAAAGTCGTCGCATTGAGGTTTTTTGAGACTTTTTACTGCTATATACACTTAATATGACCTAAACATAGAAATACTGCGATTGCAACACTGTGCAAAACCGGAGACATGACTTGAGACTTTTTCAAAAAGTCTCATAAAAAGTCTCATAGTTACTCCAGTCCCTGCTGGTCTACGTGCTGGGACTTTTTATGCATTTTGAGACTTATTGAAAGAAAAAAATCCCAGACAGAAAACAGACCATAAGAACATTTATTAAAGGGCCAAAGCCACTTTACTGAATCTGATGGGCAGTGGAGCTCCAAAAATAGACATAAAACTGACAAAAGGGGGCATCTAATGATAAATAACCCCATATATGTGTATATTTGGATTTGATTTTGGAATTAAAACTTTTTGTATATGTCAATGGGATTTTGTACGTGATATAACCCGTAGTGTGTTATCCTTGTCTCCTTCCTTCCCAGGGTTGGGAACAATAAATGTGACAAATATAATAGCGCCAACAAGTGTCTCTCTAATCTGCACAAGCCGGGAATTATTACTTGGATTAAAGACGATGGGCCAGAGTAGCTTATCCCCAGCAGACACTACAGACACCACATACACTACAGACTCTACATGCAGCCTCTGTTTACAGTTCATGACCTTCTATTTACAAAGAATCTGCAAAAGCAGCAGCTCAGAGTTGGAGAGAAGAGGGGTTTGTAAGATTTTTAAGGCAGTACAGAGAAGTGTCTCATGTTGCAGAATAGAAGAGAAGTGAGTGGGAGCTGCAGACAGGACAGAGAAGTCCCCGTGTAGCAGGATAGAAGAGAAGTGAGTGGGAGCTGCAGACAGAACAGAGAAGTGTCCCCGTGTAGCTGGATAGAAGAGAAGTGAGTGGGAGCTGCAGACAGGACAGAGAAGTCCCCATGTAGCAGGATAGAAGAGTAGTCAGTAGGAGCTGCAGACAGGACAGAGAAGTGTCCCCGTGTAGCTGGATAGAAGAGAAGTGAGTAGGAGCTGCAGACAGAACAGAGAAGTGTCCCCGTATAGCAGGATAGAAGGGAAGTGAGTGGGAGCTGCAGACAGGACAGAGAAGTCCCCGTGTAGCAGGATAGAAGAGAAGTGAGTGGGAGCTGCAGACAGGACAGAGAAGTGTCCCGTGTAGCAGGATAGAAGAGAAGTGAGTGGGAGCTGCAGACAGAACAGAGAAGTGTCCCCGTGTAGCAGGATAGAAGAGAAGTGAGTGGGAGCTGCAGACAGGACAGAGAAGTCCCCGTGTAGCAGGATAGAAGAGAAGTGAGTAGGAGCTGCAGACAGGACAGAGAAGTGTCCTGTGTAGAAGGATAGAAGAGAAGTGAGTGGGAGCTGCAGACAGAACAGAGAAGTGTCCCCGTGTAGCAGGATAGAAGAGAAGTGAGTGGGAGCTGCAGACAGGACAGAGAAGTCCCCGTGTAGCAGGATAGAAGAGAAGTGAGTGGGAGCTGCAGACAGAACAGAGAAGTGTCCCCGTGTAGCAGGATAGAAGGGAAGTGAGTGGGAGCAGCAGACAAGACAGAGTAGTGTCCCCGTGTATCAGGATAGAAGAGAAGTGAGTGGGAACTGCAAACAGTACAGAGAAATGAGGCAGAAACTGAACTCATCACAGATGGTTGTAAGTTCTGATAATTGTGTGGCAGAATTAAGGCACAACAACTACATTTTACAGGGAGGGAGAGGAGATAAGCTGTGACATCATCTATTGTCAGTAGTGATGTAATGATGAGTCAGTGTTATCTATATAGAGGTCATTGTACAGGGAGGGGGAGGAGATAAGCTGTGACATCATCTATTGTCAGTAGTGATGTAATGATGAGTCAGTGTTATCTATATAGAGGACATTGTACAGGGAGGAGGAGGAGATAAGCTGTGACATCATCTATTGGCAGTAGTGATGTAATGATGGGTCAGTGTTATCTATATAGAGGTCATTGTACAGGAAGGGGAGGAGATAAGCTGTGACATCATCTATTGTCAGTAGTGATGTAATGATGGGTCAGTGTTATCTATATAGAAGTCATTCTACAGGGAGGGGAGGAGATAAGCTGTGACATCATCTATTGTCAGTAGTGATGTAATGATGGGTCAGTGTTATCTATATAGAGGTCATTTTACAGGGAGGGGGAGGAGGAGATAAGCTGTGACATCATCTATAGTCAGTAGTGATGTAATGATGGGTCATTGTTATTTATATAGAGGTCATTGTACAGGGAGGGGGAGGAGATAAGCTGTGACATCATCTATTGTCAGTAGTGATGTAATGATGGGTCAGTGCTATCTATATAGAGGTCATTGTACAGGGAGGGGGAGGAGATAAGCTGTGACATCATCTATTGTCAGTAGTGATGTAATGATGGGTCAGTGTTATCTATATAGAGGTCATTGTACAGGGAGGGGGAGGAGATAAGCTGTAACCTCATCTATTGTCAGTAGTGATGTAATGATGGGTCAGTGTTATCTATATAGAGGTCATTGTACAGGGAGGGGGAGGAGATAAGCTGTGACATCATCTATTGTCAGTAGTGATGTAATGATGGGTCAGTGTTATCTATACAGAGGTCATTGTATAGGGAGGGGGAGGAGATAAGCTGTGACATCATCTATTGTCAGTAGTGATGTAATGATGGGTCAGTGTTATCTATATAGAGGTCATTGTACAGGGAGGGGGAGGAGATAAGCTGTGACATCATCTATTGTCAGTAGTGATGTAATGATGGGTCAGTGTTATCTATATAAAGGACATTGTACAGGGAGGGGGGAGGAGATAAGCTGTGACATCATCTATTGTCAGTAGTGATGTAATGATGGGTCAGTGTTATCTATATAGAGGTCATTGTACAGGGAGGGGGAGGAGATAAGCTGTGACATCACCTATTGTCAGTAGTGATGTAATGATGGGTCAGTTATCTATATAGAGGACATTGTACAGGGAGGAGGAGGAGATAAGCTGTGACATCATCTATTGTCAGTAGTGATGTAATGATGGGTCAGTGTTATCTATATAGAGGTCATTGTACAGGGAGGTGAGGAGATAATCTGTGACATCATCTATTGTCAGTAGTGATGTAATGAGGGGTCAGTGTTATCTATATAGAGGTCATTGTACAGGAGGGGGAGGAGATAAGCTGTGACATCATCTATTGTCAGTAGTGATGTAATGATGGGTCAGTGTTATCTATATAGAGGTCATTGTACAGGGAGGGGGAGGAGATAAGCTGTAACCTCATCTATTGTCAGTAGTGATGTAATGATGGGTCAGTGTTATCTATATAGAGGTCATTGTACAGGGAGGGGGAGGAGATAAGCTGTGACATCATCTATTGTCAGTAGTGATGTAATGATGGGTCAGTGTTATCTATACAGAGGTCATTGTATAGGGAGGGGGAGGAGATAAGCTGTGACATCATCTATTGTCAGTAGTGATGTAATGATGGGTCAGTGTTATCTATATAGAGGTCATTGTACAGGGAGGGGGAGGAGATAAGCTGTGACATCATCTATTGTCAGTAGTGATGTAATGATGGGTCAGTGTTATCTATATAAAGGACATTGTACAGGGAGGGGGGAGGAGATAAGCTGTGACATCATCTATTGTCAGTAGTGATGTAATGATGGGTCAGTGTTATCTATATAGAGGTCATTGTACAGGGAGGGGGAGGAGATAAGCTGTGACATCACCTATTGTCAGTAGTGATGTAATGATGGGTCAGTTATCTATATAGAGGACATTGTACAGGGAGGAGGAGGAGATAAGCTGTGACATCATCTATTGTCAGTAGTGATGTAATGATGGGTCAGTGTTATCTATATAGAGGTCATTGTACAGGGAGGTGAGGAGATAAGCTGTGACATCATCTATTGTCAGTAGTGATGTAATGAGGGGTCAGTGTTATCTATATAGAGGTCATTGTACAGGAGGGGGAGGAGATAAGCTGTGACATCATCTATTGTCAGTAGTGATGTAATGATGGGTCAGTGTTATCTATATAGAGGTCATTGTACAGGGAGGGGGAGGAGATAAGCTGTGACATCATCTATTGTCAGTAGTGATGTAATGATGGGTCAGTGTTATCTATATAGAGGTCACTGTACAGGGAGGGGGAGGAGATAAGCTGTGACATCATCTATTGTCAGTAGTGATGTAATGATGGGTCAGTGTTATCTATATAAAGGACATTGTACAGGGAGGGGGGAGGAGATAAGCTGTGACATCATCTATTGTCAGTAGTGATGTAATGATGGGTCAGTGTTATCTATATAGAGGTCATTGTACAGGGAGGGGGAGGAGATAAGCTGTGACATCACCTATTGTCAGTAGTGATGTAATGATGGGTCAGTTATCTATATAGAGGACATTGTACAGGGAGGAGGAGGAGATAAGCTGTGACATCATCTATTGTCAGTAGTGATGTAATGATGGGTCAGTGTTATCTATATAGAGGTCATTGTACAGGGAGGGGAGGAGATAAGCCGTGACATCATCTATTGTCAGTAGTGATGTAATGATGGGTCAGTGTTATCTATATAGAGGTCATTGTACAGGGAGGGGGAGGAGATAAGCTGTGACATCATCTATTGTCAGTAGTGATGTAATGATGGGTCAGTGTTATCTATATAGAGGTCATTGTACAGGGAGGGGGAGGAGATAAGCTGTGACATCATCTATTGTCAGTAGTGATGTAATGATGGGTCAGTGTTATCTATATAGAGGTCATTGTACAGGGAGGGGAAGGAGATAAGCTGTGACATCATCTATTGTCAGTAGTGATGTAATGATGTGTCAGTGTTATCTATATAGAGGTCATTGTACAGGGAGGGGGAGGAGATAAGCTGTGACATCATCTATTGTCAGTAGTGATGTAATGATGGGTCAGTGTTATCTATATAGAGGTCATTGTACAGGGAGAGGGGAGGAGATAAGCTGTGACATCATCTTTTGTCAGTAGTGATGTAATGATGGGTCAGTGTTATCTATATAGAGGTCATTGTACAGGAGGGGGAGGAGATAAGCTGTGACATCATCTATTGTCAGTAGTGATGTAATGATGTGTCAGTGTTATCTATATAGAGGTCACTGTACAGGGAGGGGGAGGAGATAAGCTGTGACATCATCTATTGTCAGTAGTGATGTAATGATGGGTCAGTGTTATCTATATAGAGGTCATTGTACAGGGAGGGGGAGGAGATAAGCTGTGACATCATCTATTGTCAGTAGTGATGTAATGATGGGTCAGTGTTATCTATATAGAGGTCATTGTACAGGGAGGGGAGGAGATAAGCTGTGACATCATCTATTGTCAGTAGTGATGTAATGATGGGTCAGTGTTATCTATATAGAGGACATTGTACAGGGAGGGGAAGGAGATAAGCTGTGACATCATCTATTGTCAGTAGTGATGTAATGATGGGTCAGTGTTATCTATATAGAGGTCATTGTACAGGGAGGGGGAGGAGATAAGCTGTGACATCATCTATTGTCAGTAGTGATGTAATGATGGGTCAGTGTTATCTATATAGAGGTCATTGTACAGGGATGGGGAGGAGATAAGCTGTGATGTAAAATCCTAAACATTTTTTACATAACATGTTATAAACTCGTTAATTATATGCCCCCCCCCCCCTGTATTTTCTCAGTGTCCTGAGTCAGTGTTGCTGGTGGATGTGTTTGGACAGATGTAAATGAGATCTTATTATAGAGCAGGATGAGTGTTCTCTCCCCTCCTGCAGGTATATATATATATACACATCACTGACACTTGGGATATATTTGGAGGATTCTGTTCTGTAACGGGGGATGATGTAACACTGGTAACCACAGACGTGTGATATCTGCCGGTCTCCACATTATCTTATTCTGAAAACCCTCGGTAGGACCAGGGTCTTATTCGTTGCCCCTACAGCTGCTGTGTCTTTCCCGTTCTGGGTGAAGCAGCTACAATGTAGACACCGCACTGTAACACCCTATAAGACACAATACAAACAACATGCTAGATCTAGTGTGGACTTTACTTGTATTTTTGCTTGGGTTTGGACCTCTTGAGTCCCCTTGAGTTCATCCTGCACTACTATAAATTCTATGGGACCTTGGGGGGGGTGTCTTTCAGGTCGGCCAATCCTGGAGGACCCTGGATTATGGGACAACTAACAGGACAGCCAATCCCAGCAGTTGTAAATCACTATAGGGCAGCTGGAAGGAACATTGGATGCTGCCGACCATCGAGGGTCCTACAGATTGGACCCACCACAACCAGATTCTTAGGAGTCTCTTTAGTGGAGAAAACCCAACATGTATTTTTTTTTTCCTCAAAGAATTCCAAAAATATTCTGGGATTGGTCCTACTTGGGGTCGTAACGGTAGTTCTGGGCAGGAAACAACACTGCTTCGTTCTATATGAATGATTCATTATGAGGACCATAAAAATCCATTTGTGATTCCTTTTTTGATCCATGACAATTATGGCGCAGACCATATTCACACGACCACGGACTCTTTCTGAGCCATGAGAATCAATCTGTGTGGAGTCCATTGCAATCAAGGATCCATTTACCTTAACGTATGGACTGGGTCTGAGTTCCTAAATCTTGAAAAGGTTCTTGATTTTTGACCAATTCTTGGATATCACACAGCTGCGAAACTATGGGGGTCATTTACTAAGGGCCCGATTCGCGTATTTGCGACGTGTTACCTGAATATTTCCGATTTGCGACGATTTCCCCTGAATTGCTGCGATCAAATTGTGGTGCATCGGCGCCGGCATGCACGCGACGGAAATCGTGGGGCGTGGCCGAACGAAAACCCAATGGATTCGGAAAAAACGCCAAATTAAAAAAAATTAAAATCTGTTGCGGAGCTTGCGCTTACCTTCACTCAGCCCGGCTCGGTGAACTGCGGTGAACGATGCTTTTCATCGCAGCAGCGCCACCTGGTGGATGGCGGAGGGACTACCTTAATAAATCCCGGCCGGACCCGAATCCATCGTAGCGAACGCGCCGCTGGATTGCGAATGGACCGGGTAAGTAAATCTGCCCCTATATCTTATAAATAGAGCCTTTCCTCTATAGGAAACCTATGAGACGTGGTCAGCACATGTGTGACATCTATTTTTTGTATCATGTAGTTCAGTAGACTTGGGTGATAATAGGATGTAAAATTATTCTAGACTGTGGGATGAGATTTTGAGAATCTACGACCATTTGTGGTAAGAGAACTAGTGAGGACCTATCTTTGTGCCAATCATATCAGGGAACAGTTTCCCTCTGTGGCCCAAAGTTTGGAAGCGGTGATATTCCTAAGTATGAAGATATCCCTTCCATAAAAAGGGAAAGCCCAGGACCTTTCTCTCTTATACACCACATTTAATTAATGACTCTACATCTCCTAATGTCTAGCACAGTGGTGGCGAACCTATGGCACTGGTGCCAGGAGTGGCACCCAGGCCATTAACCCTGCACAGAGTTTCCAGACCGGACTCAAAACCTCCTCCTGCCGTCCTTGGCCACCCAGGATGTACTGTGAATAGTGCTATTTTAAAGCTACACATCTTTAGCTTCCTGGGACTACAGGAGGATCTAGGACAGTGGTGGCGATCTAGGACAGTGGTGGACAGTGGTGGCGAACCTATGGCACTGGTGCCAGAGGCGGCACTCGGAGCCCTCTCTGTGGGCACCCAGGCCATCACCCCAGCATGAAGTTCACCAGACAGGACTCAAGGAATCTTCTTACAGAATCTTCCTACAATGATAGATGAATTTGCCCTCCTCCTTACAACTGCGTTGGTGTCCTTGGGAGGCTGAACGACTGAAAGTTGTCAAAGAACAAGGAGAAATAAATTCCTGCTTAAATTGCTGTGCTGGCGCTTTGCAGTAAATAAGTGGCTTTTGGTTGAAGTTTGGGCACTTAGGCTCTAAAAGGTTCAACATCACTGATCTAGGAGGTCCAGACAAAGCTGCATTATTATTGGAGCTCCTGCTCTGGGCCCCCGCAATTCTTACTGTTCAGGGGGCACTGGAAGGATGATCATCTGAATGTCTCCTCTTTCTTTTAACTGTATTGGTGTCCTCAGCATACCATTACAATTAAAAGCCGTGACAAAACAGGTAGCAACATGTTACTGCTTAAATTGCCACGTTGGCACTTTGCATTTAAATAAGTGGGTTTGGGCACTCGGCCTCTAAAAGGTTCACCATCACTGTCCTAGCATCAAGGAGATTAAGTTCATCCATTGGTGGGTGGTCCATAAAGATTTCAGAGATAGAAGACTTATGTACATACTATTTCTAAGTTTGCTTACATGTGGAAGTAAGTAGGTCAACCCAGGTTATTTTATGAGCTTTTATCATGATCTTAGGGCCATCTTCTCACCCACTGGCTCATTAGGTTCCATTAGGTTAGGGCTCATTTTCAAGGGCTACATTGCGATTGCTTGAGTTATGATCATCGTGTTGGTCTGAATCCCCGATCTCGCTGGTCCACCAGTTTAGAAGATGATGTTCTGGCGAACCTAGTGGTAATATGATACTGAGATACTGATCTCTAAAGATATAGCAGAGGACATTCCAATTTGGTCACAAATGACCTATTAGACCTTAGTGGTCATCTGTTTTGTGTATATATGGATGGTGGCCTTAGATTCTTCTCTGGGGTCTTAAAGAACCTCAATCCAATATGACATATATGTTTTTTCCATACACATGGGCCAGAAGTCTTGCAATAAGGAACCATCTTTTTAGTTTGGCCTACAAATCTATGTTGCCTTGAGTGAGTGGATACATTTAGTAGGGATAGATATTTGGTAAGTCTTCTTTGTCTAACCTTACTCTGGGCTCAGCTATGACTGTGGTAGGGGGCTTGTTGATAATGAGCTGAGGTATGACGTCATAGATTGAGATGAAGTGCGATGAAGGTTGTAGGCCACTTAGAGGTCTTATTGTTGGGTACAGGTAGTGTTGTGGCCAGTATTTAGGGTTGTAGATGCCAATCATTGAGTAATGACACAGAGGCTGATTGATAACCTGATATTAACGTATGTATTGATGACATAATGGTAGACATAGAAAATTAGTGCCAATAAACCGCCCCGTCTATAGCAGACACACAGATCGTTTTGGTTCATCTGCGCTAGAAGTGGCCCGAAAACCACCGGCGCCTTCCCCATCACATATGGATTCTGGATAAACGCATTGACGTGAAGTTAATGTTGAAGGCAGGGTTCATGGGTTTGACTCTTGAGGACTTGCGGATGAGGTGGCCAACCCTTCCCATGACATCATCCCATTCCCCGCCCTACGCTGTCTGAAAAAGGTTGGCTTTGCCGGTCATCTCTTGACATTCACAAACAAACAAAGCAAAAGAGAGTCTCAGTCGCTTAACATTGTGCTGCGCCACTCGGGCACCCAGTGGGGTCCTCAGTCCAAATTGTGAAAGTCATCATCACCTTCTACCTCGAAGCTTCTTCCTTCAGTTCTTTGTTTTTCCTTACTTCTTCTGCATGTTTGTCCTGGGAAGGAGATCATTTTACGATTAGTCAGAGAAAAATTAACACTTGTCAGATGATCTTGACAAAATCGATGTCCTTATTTGACTTTCCGAACCTCGTGTGGTCCTAAAATAGGTAAGCTGAGTGAAGCAGAAGTGGAGGTGTTTTGGTCGCAAGACGAAAAAACTTGAGAAAAAGAACCTCTCAGTAATAAAATGTAATAGGTTGGTAAAAATGTGCAAGTTTGGCTAAAATGTAGTGTGATTAGAGCCGAGATGATATGAAATGTATCAATAGAGATCAATGAAAGTAGTAACTTGACTCATGTGGTTGGACCAGCCACTAGTTTGTTGACCTCCGTTGAATAGGTCATGATAGTTGGTCTTCAGATGTCGTCTACTTACCATCTCCACTGAAGTTTATAGATAAACTGGAGATGGTGGCACATTCTTGTGCATGACCAATCAACCAAATCTTTTGGTTAACAAACAGACTTGGAAGGGATGACCAAAATCTGTGTTACCGAGAGGTCAGTGTTTGGAGATAGACAATTCCTCTGTAGCCTATGAAGCCACCAGATGTTATGGCTCTTGGAAGACATTGACAGGAATGGAAGCGAAAAACATATTGCAACAATTTTAACTAACCTTTAACTAACCTTCTCCTGCAGACGTTCGAGCATAGCGGCTAAGTGAGCTTCCCTGTTCTCCTTGTTGACTTCCATTTTCTGCGTGAGTTTTTCCTTGGCCATTTTGATGAAGTTGTTGTTTTCTTCTATGGCTTTCTGGATGACTTCGCGCTCGTGCTCTCTTTTCTCTGCCAGATGCTTGAGGAGCTCGGCCTCCTGACACTGAGGGAAGCAAACAAGAGTCATTTTAGTCACCCTGGTTTAAGACGTCTTCAGGCTTTGTCTAGTTCTTTGCAGACTGAAGCCTAAATTACTGGTGGTAATTGGGAATATTTGCAAACTAGATATCCAGTTTTTAAGATTTCCAGTTCTTAAGATCTACCAGTCTCAGGCTTAAGTATGTTTAGAAGTTCTGAATACTGTCCAACCCTCATGGCCTTTTACCAGTGATGGCGGCATCAAGACACCTGCTAAACTTATAAGGTCCCAAGCCCAAAGCGATGAACCAAGTCTTTATCACATCACTATGGTATGACTAGGCCAGGTTGTTTGTAACTTCCTGCATGGGGCATTGTCCACCTCCATGACCAAGCCATGAGGAGAACCAAATTGGCACATTCATTAGCTACAATACAAATTAGCTCTTAGAAAATGCTATCTTTGATGCCACCAGCGATATCTAGTCATGGATGATCTACTTTTTGAAGGCATTATGATGGTTTCAGATACTGGTAGCTATCAACCTCCTGGATGTTCCTTCCAGAACACCTTGTAGGACTCCCTACATCTGCTGTAAAGCCACAAAGGAACCATTACCAACTTTAGCTGAGAATTCAGAGACCAATAATGGTCCTCAAGTAATAGGAGCTAATTCAACTCTATGGAGCTGTCCAACTCCTGGACCCTAATAAACCTAGGATGAGGTCAAAATATTTAAAGAGAACATCAATTTACCCTGCGTCTTTCTTCAGCCGCCTCAAGTCTCTTCTGAATCTCCTCCAACGATGGGTCTCGTTTCTGGGGGAGAGAAGTGTTGAACTCCGGGACTCCATCGAATGAAGGTGGCTTTAGGATTACTTCGAAGGCATGTCCTGAGGCTCTCTTATTTAACTCTATAACTTCCATGTCTGAGATAACGCACCACGTGAGGTCCACAGTATCTGCTGTAATGGGGGAGAGGTATAGGTTATGATGTTGTAACTGTTCTGCATAATAGTAACCAAATATATCAAAACAATCCTTATCTACCTATATCTATGCGGTAGTATGCAGTCAACCCAATTAGATTGTCCATGGTCCTAATAGACCGTAATGTTCTAGGAGTTCTATTCAGTCTTGACTTTCCGTGATGGGGCGTCTAAAACATCTAGTGTTCATTAAAGATGATACAACTTTTGGACCTCTCATCCATCATGGTAGGTTATTTGAGGGAGGTTCTTGGGTTCGGATGCAACATCTGCACCAACTGATATAGTTGTGCTGCTAGGACTGTTGGAGCAGTTGCCATGTTCCATCACGGTTGTTGGCCAAGGGCTGCACCTACCTCCCAATCACTGGGAGGTCCCATTAGGACCCATTTTGGGTTTGAGACCCAGTAATTTCTGAAACCCTTACTGCTTTCTTAGCCTCTACTCACCATCATACTTGTACGTTTGCTTCTTTGAGGGATCGGAGAGGAAACAGGAACAGAACAGAGACACTAGAGGAAGCTCCTTCATCTTCTCCTTGTAGGCTGCGGAGCACAAATGAAAAAGAGAAAATTTACTCTTGGATTCAAGACAAGATGGGATGTAAGTGGTTTAGTTGTTTTGGGGGATTTTCTGACTAGGATCCATATCAGGGGTCTGGTTTATGATTTGGGGACCTGGGGGTCTATCGTAAATCTTTTATCTAAGGACTAAGGGTCTGTAGTTGGACTGAGAAGTCTTGTTTGTGGGTCTTCTATCTGATTAAGGGTTCTGGCCCACAGTCTGATCTGGAATCCTAGATGCGGTCCAATTTATAGGTCTAATTTAAGGTCTGTCTTGCGTCCTGTGGTCTGTGGGATTTAAGGATTTGGTCTCGGTTCTGATTGAGGAACCAGACTCCATTAGAGTTTGGGTTCTGAAATAACTTTGGGGGTTGGTCTGGGGTCTGAATTAATTTAAAAGTCTGAATTAACTTAGAATGTCCAGTCCGCGGTGTGAATGAAATTAAGGGACTGGCCTGGGGTCTACATTAAGAGTCTGAATTAACTTTGTCTGCGGTCTGAATGAATTGCTGTGACCTTGGTTCTGAATGAATTTAGGCGATCGGTGTGGTGTCCCAATTCATTCTTGAAAAAAATTAAGCTGGTGACAGGTTTCAATAGCCTGTGCTATCTATGCTAATTGTAAAAATGCCTTTGTCAACATTCTAGATCATTTCAGTACTTGATGCAAGTTTAATTCACATTACCTGGCTCCCTACCAGCAACGTGTGGTGAGCCCCAGGGGAGGGACACCCTCCTTGCTCAGTGCACATGACAGTAAGTGGGGAGGGAGCTGCATGAGTCCTGAGGAGAGGAGACTGAGACACAAGCAACCACAGGCTGCAGCTGCCCCTCCATGGGGACTCACCACCCTCTTCTGCCAGAGCGTAAGTAATGTAATGTGAAATAAACTATTATTAAGTACTGAAATGATTCAGAATGCTGACAACGATATATTTTTTAAAATCAGCATAGCATAGGCTATAAGAACCGGTCACCAGCTAAAAATCACATTTCTGGTGACAGGTTCCCTTTCAGGTCTGTATTAATTTAGTTGTGTAGTGCGGATTCTGTTATATATAGAGGTCTGGTCTGAATAGATTTATGTTACAGGCTTGTATCTGAGGTCTTATAGTTTAGGGTCCTGATATTGCTGTAGGGCTTTGATGTGGGCTCTGGATTCATATAGGGGTCTCACCTGCCAGAGTCATGGTGCTGAGGTTCTTGATTGGCGATCTCTGAGGATAATGGAATGAGGTATATCACCTATTCATGAGGAAAGAAGATGATACAGTCGGGGACAATCCAGGAATAGCAAGACACAAGACAAATGTTCTAGAAATATCTCCTTTACTTCCTCCTCAGTAGGAGAAACATCGTCCTCAGCTCAACCCCCCAGTCTGTCATGTCCCTGCCATGCCTCCTCCAGCCGATGCCTCCAAGTCCCCGGATGTTGTGTCAGATTACAGCAATAACAAAGCCAAAAACCAGCGGCCACAAGGAATGGCCAATAGTGTTCCCATAATTTTATAGGAGAAAGATAGATCTATATATCTTTAATATCCATCTCCTAGCTATCCATCTATCTCCTATCTACCTATCTATCTATCTAATATCTATCTCCTATCTATCTATCCATCCATCCCCTATCTATCTATCCCATCTATCTATCTCCTATCCATCCATCCATCTATCTCCTATCTATCCATCTTTCTCCTATCTATCTATCTAATATCTATCTCCTATCTATCTATCTATCTATCTATCTATCTAATATCTATCTATCTACCTATCTGTCCATCCATCCCCTATCTATCTATCCATCTCCTATCTATCTATCCATCCATCTATCTCATATCTATCCATCTCCTATCTATCTATCTATCCATCTCCTATCTATCTATCTATCTATCTATCTATCTATCTATCTATCTATCTATCTATCCATCTCCTATCTATCTATCTATCTATCTATCTATCTATCCATCTCCTATCTATCTATCTATCTATCCATCCATCCATCTATCCATCTCCTATCTATCTATCTATCCATCTCCTATCTATCTATCTATCTATCTATCCATCTCCTATCTATCTATCTATCTATCTATCTATCTATCTATCTATCTATCTATCCATCTCCTATCTATCTATCTATCCATCTCCTATCTATCTATCTATCTATCTATCTATCTATCCATCTCCTATCTATCTATCTATCTATCTATCTATCTATCTATCCATCCATCCCCTATCTATCTCCTATCTATCTATCCATCTCCTATCTATCCATCCATCTCCTATCTATCCATCCATCCATCCATCTATCCATCTATCCATCCATCCATCCATCCACTATCTATCTATCCATCTCCTATCTATCTATCTATCCATCCATCCCCTATCTATCTCCTATCTATCCATCCATCCCCTATCTATCTCCTATCTATCTATCTATCTATCTATCTATCTATCTATCTATCTATCTATCTATCCATCTATCTCCTATCTATCCATCCATCCCCTATCTATTTATCTATCTCCTATCTATCTATCTATCTATCTATCTATCTATCTATCTATCTATCTATCTCTCTCTCTATCTCCTATCTATCATCTATCTATCTATCTATCTATCTCCTATCTATCTCTCTCTCTATCTCTCTCTCTATCATCTATCTATCTATCTCCTATCTCCTATCTATCTCCTATCTATCTATCTATCTATCTCCTATCTATCTCTCTCTCTATCTCTCTCTCTATCATCTATCTATCTATCTCCTATCTCCTATCTATCTATCTATCTATCTATCTATCTATCATCTATCTATCTATCTATCTCCTATCTATTTATCGCATATCTTTCTTTCTATCTCATATCTATCTACCCCCCATCTCTCGTGCCCCCCTAGTATCAGGACCTCGTTGCCTCTTGTTTATTCCTGATATTATGATCTATAACACAGCCGATTCGCGGGTCACATGGTGACAATACATGATGTGTCCTCGCGCTCTGGGCGGATGATGGGGGTTAAGCACTTGGTGGCGGATGTTTTGCCAGAGGGAAACATGTGACTCATCCGATGGAAAATAAGTGATCCGGGGTGATGTCACTGTGTTTATCAGAACCAGGACACTGTTATTACATAGAGAAGACAGGAACGTAGGGTCCATGGCAAGTCTTACAAAACTACAACTCCCAGCATCCCCTGACACCAACATCCTGGGTTTTATTGTATTTTGCAAAAGCTGAAAAGCCACAAGTTGGAATCACCTGATGTGGAGACCACAGACAGCGCCATCCTCTGTGTAGTGGCCGAACCAGGTCACTGCAGCTCCCACTCACTGCAATAGGAGCTGAGCTGCAGTTACCTTCTCTCACCACTATATAGAGTATGGCGCTATCACTGGACTCCACAGCAGGTGAACTGGTCTGTAAGAGAAGGAGAACTGGGTGTCATGTATTATATCAATCATTTTATTTTCTATACATTTCCTTTATATTTTATTTATCTTTCTATGTATATAAATAGATTTGTATTTTTTTTTATATATTCTTATACATTTATTATTTATACAGTTATAACCATTATACATGTTATTATTAGACATTGGATTAGATAAATTGCACGACAAAAATTCACAAAAAAAAAAAAAAAAATTACAGGAAAAATAATTCCTAACTATATTTTTTAAGGTTGCATTAAAATCTATTAAATTTTTTAGTTTTTTTTTTTATTTTGTCACAAAATAGGAAAAATAAAAATAATAATAATAATAATAATAATAATAATAATAATAATAATAATATAAGGTTTCAGTTTCTCCGGAAGCTGCGCAGAAGGCGAATGTGACATCACGAGGCGTCACATGACCGGTCCTGGTCACGTGATTTCTTCAAACTTACAGTCAGAGTAGGAGCGACCCGGGGATTTGTTTTGTTCCAAAAAAAAAGTTTCCCAAAAATTTTTTACATCAACAAGAATTTTTTGTAATTTTTTTTTTTTTTTTTTAGAGAGATTTCTACCGGGAGAATAATAAATATTCATGCTCTTAGGAGGTTATTTAAGGTGATAACATTTTTTTGGACACGAATATTCGGGTCTACCGTGTGTTAAGTATGTGAAGCCTCGGTGAGGTCGCCAGGGTCTGGTCTTAGGGTGTAACCCCATGACCCTGTGAGGTACGCCGTGCCTCGCACCCAGTGAGTTTCAGACCCAGCAATGACATCATATAAGACTAGTAGGACTCGGATCAGCGCTGACTGCACTGCAGAACATGTGGCTAGTGCGGGGGAGGGGCGCGGTGCCATTACATCACCGCTGTGTGTGAACACTCTCCTACATCAGTCATTACATCTTTCCTACAATATATTCCATGGAATCAGCCAAAATTACAAGATTGCAGATCACAGACAGGATAAGGTCTCCCCTGTACATTGGGTGTTCCCCCACAGCTGTATATACAGGCTACAGGATATACCGGATGCAAAGGAGATATAATGTGCCCCAAACCTCAAAAATGGAGGCACAGGCAGAGGATGCCTCACCACATGATAATATAAGGGTTCTCTCCAGTACACAAGAGGTTAAAAAATACAATAAAAAATTGTTCTCTGATCAAGTTAACCCCTTCAGACAATGAGGTAATGTCTAGCGCGGATCCCAGACATCTCAGTGTGAGGCGAGGAGAAGACACATGTGGCTCATGTCTGATCACTGAGCGAGGCAACACCCAGCTGTGCACCCTAATATATCCCCTGCCCACCCTGTGTACAGGTAGAGAGGCAGCACCCAGCTGTGCACCCTAATATATCCCCTGACACCCCACCCCAGTGTACAGGTAGAGAGGCAGCACCCAGCTGTGCACCCTAATATATCCCCTGACACCCCACCCCAGTGTACATGTAGAGAGGCAGCACCCAGCTGTGCACCCTAATATACCCCCTGCCACCCCACCCCAGTGTACAGGTAGAGAGGCAGCACCCAGCTGTGCACCCTAATATACCCCCTGCCACCCCACCCCTGTGTACAGGTAGAGAGGCAGCACCCAGCTGTGCACCCTAATATACCCCCTGCCACCCCAGTGTACAGGTAGAGAGGCAGCACCCAGCTGTGCACCCTAATATACCCCCTGCCACCCCACCCCAGTGTACAGGTAGAGAAGCAGCACCCAGCTGTGCACCCTAATATAACCCCTGCCACCCCACCCCTGTGTACAGGTAGAGAGGCAGCACCCAGTTGTGCACCCTAATATGCCCCCTGCCACCCCACCCCTGTGTACAGGTAGAGAGGCAGCACCCAGTTGTGCACCCTAATATACCCCCTGACACCCCACCCCTGTATACAGGTAGAGGGGAGGGCACATCATGGCATGGAAAAACTACATAGGAAAAAAATAATAATACTGACAATACTATGCAAACAGTACAGAAAATAGCATAAAAATGTACAAAATACACCACAAGCAGAAGGAGAACAATTTTAAAACTGCCCCTAAAATAGTAGAAAAAAATTATACTACTATGACAGCATAAAAGAGAGAAAATAACCAGAATAATAATAATAATAATAGAAAAAAAAGGAATATTTAACAGCAATACTACTACTAAATAATAAAACACTAAAAAGCATAACATTCAAACACCTTCAAATTAACTTTAAATAAAGAAAAATAAGATTTTAAATTTTTTTTAGAAATAACAAATCTCTAGTCTGGCGCCTTCCTGAGTATCACTCACCTTTGTGTGGGGCACACTGCTCCTCTCCCTTCACCTCCCTGGATTGAATCCCTTGTAGAGATGGAGGCAGCATCAGTACCAATACCCGGCTCTCCCCATGACATCATTTCTAAGCCATCTGATTGGCTGCGCAGGCGAGGCGTCTGATTGGACGGCATCATCCTGTGGATTCTCATTCTGCCCAACACAACTGCTCAGACAGAGGGAAAAGGATGATGTCACATAGAAACCCTTCTCCTCCATCACAGCAAAAAAATAAAAAAGCTTCACCTGTGAGATACTGTCTGTACCGGGCAGAGGAAGAAAACCCAATTACTCATCAGGTTGTATCACATCATCATCTGTACATTACCACATACTGCAGGGAAGTGACATCATTGTATTGTATGATTTATTATCAATGTATCATTAATATTATGAATAGTAATAAAACACAAACAAAAATAACAGATTACATCATCTACAGCAACATAGTATCACTGTATATAGGAGACACCCAGGTTATACCGGCTATACATATATCCTTATATATAGGAGACACCCAGGTTATACCGGCTGTACATGTATCATTATATACAGGAGATCCCCAGGTTATACCGGCTGTACATGTATCATTATATACAGGAGATCCCCAGGTTATACCGGCTGTACATGTATCATTATATACAGGAGATCCCCAGGTTATACCGGCTGTACATATATCATTATATACAGGAGATCCCCAGGTTATACCGGCTGTACATATATCATTATATACAGGAGATCCCCAGGTTATACCAGCTGTACATATATCATTATATACAGGAGATCCCCAGGTTATACCGGCTGTACATATATCATTATATACAGGAGATCCCCAGGTTATACCGGCTGTACATATATCATTATATACAGGAGATCCCCAGATTATACCGGCTGTACATATATCATTATATACAGGAGATCCCCAGGTTATACCGGCTGTACATATATCATTATATACAGGAGATCCCCAGATTATACCGGCTGTACATATATCATTATATACAGGAGATCCCCAGGTTATACCGGCTGTACATATATCATTATATACAGGAGATCCCCAGGTTATACCGGCTGTACATATATCATTATATACAGGAGATCCCCAGATTATACCGGCTGTACATATATCATTATATACAGGAGATCCCCAGGTTATACCGGCTGTACATATATCATTATATACAGGAGATCCCCAGGTTATACCGGTTGTACATATATCATTATATACAGGAGATCCCCAGGTTATACCGGCTGTACATATATCATTATATACAGGAGATCCCCAGGTTATAACAGCTGTACATATATCATTATATACAGGAGATCCCCAGGTTATACCGGCTGTACATATATCATTATATACAGGAGATCCCCAGGTTATACCGGCTGTACATATATCATTATATACAGGAGATCCCCAGGTTATACCGGCTGTACATATATCATTATATACAGGAGATCCCCAGGTTATACCGGCTGTACATATATCATTATATACAGGGGATCCCCAGGTTATACCGGCTGTACATATATCATTATATACAGGAGATCCCCAGGTTATACCGGCTGTACATATATCATTATATACAGGGGATCCCCAGGTTATACCGGCTGCACATATATCATTATATACAGGAGATCCCCAGGTTATACAGACTGTACATATATCATTATATACAGGAGATCCCCAGGTTATACCAGCTGTACATATATCATTATATACAGGAGATCCCCAGGTTATAGCGGCTGTACATACAGGAGATCCCCAGGTTATACCGGCTGTACATATATCATTATATACAGGAGATCCCCAGGTTATAACAGCTGTACATATATCATTATATACAGGAGATCCCCAGGTTATACCGGCTGTACATATATCATTATATACAGGAGATCCCCAGGTTATACCAGCTGTACATATATCATTATATACAGGAGATCCCCAGGTTATACCGGCTGTACATATATCATTATATACAGGAGATCCCCAGGTTATACCGGCTGTACATATATCATTATATACAGGAGATCCCCAGGTTATAGCGGCTGTACATATATCATTATATACAGGAGATCCCCAGGTTATAGCGGCTGTACATATATCATTATATACAGGAGATCCCCAGGTTATAGCGGCTGTACATATATCATTATATACAGGAGATCCCCAGGTTATACCAGCTGTACATATATCATTATATACAGGAGATCCCCAGGTTATACCAGCTGTACATATATCATTATATACAGGAGATCTCCAGGTTATACCGGCTGTACATATATCATTATATACAGGAGATCCCCAGGTTATACCGGCTGTACATATATCATTATATACAGGAGATCCCCAGGTTATACCGGCTGTACATATATCATTATATACAGGAGATCCCCAGGTTATACCGGCTGTACATATATCATTATATACAGGAGATCCCCAGGTTATACCGGCTGTACATATATCATTATATACAGGAGATCCCCAGGTTATACCGGCTGTACATATATCATTATATACAGGAGACCCCCAGGTTATACCGGCTGTACATATATCATTATATACAGGAGATCCCCAGGTTATACCAGCTGTACATATATCATTATATACAGGAGATCCCCAGGTTATACCAGCTGTACATATATCATTATATACAGGAGATCCCCAGGTTATACCGGCTGTACATATATCATTATATACAGGAGATCCCCAGGTTATACCGGCTGTACATATATCATTATATACAGGCGATCCCCAGGTTATACCAGCTGTACATATATCATTATATACAGGAGATCCCCAGGTTATACCGGCTGTACATATATCATTATATACAGGAGATCCCCAGGTTATACCGGCTGTACATATATCATTATATACAGGAGACCCCCAGGTTATACCGGCTGTACATATATCATTATATACAGGAGATCCCCAGGTTATACCGGCTGTACATATATCATTATATACAGGAGATCCCCAGGTTATACCGGCTGTACATATATCATTATATACAGGAGATCCCCAGGTTATACCGGCTGTACATGTATCATTATATACAGGAGATCCCCAGGTTATACCAGCTGTACATATATCATTATATACAGGAGATCCCCAGGTTATACCGGCTGTACATATACCATTATATACAGGAGATCCCCAGGTTATACCGGCTGTACATATATCATTATATACAGGAGATCTCCAGGTTATACCAGCTGTACATATATCATTATATACAGGAGATCCCCAGGTTATACCAGCTGTACATATATCACTATATACAGGAGATCCCCAGGTTATACCGGCTGTACATATATCATTATATACAGGAGATCCCCAGGTTATACCGGCTGTACATATATCATTATATACAGGAGATCCCCAGGTTATACCAGCTGTACATATATCATTATATACAGGAGATCCCCAGGTTATACCGGCTGTACATATATCATTATACACAGGAGATCCCCAGGTTATACCAGCTGTACATATATCATTATATACAGGAGATCCCCAGGTTATACCGGCTGTACATATATATTATATACAGGAGATCCCCAGGTTATACCGGCTATACATATATCATTATATACAGGAGATCCCCAGGTTATACCGGATGTACATATATCATTATATACAGGAGATCCCCAGGTTATACCAGCTGTACTTATATCATTATATACAGGAAATCCCCAGGTTATACCGGCTGTACATATATCATTATATACAAGATATCCCCAGGTTATACCGGCTGTACATATATCATTATATACAGGAGATCCCCAGGTTATACCGGCTGTACATATAGCATTATATACAGGAGATCTCCAGGTTATACCGGCTGTACATATATCACTATATACAGGAGATCCCCAGGTTATACCGGCTGTACATATATCATTATATACAGGAGATCCCCAGGTTATACCAGCTGTACATATATCATTATATACAGGAGATCCCCAGGTTATAGCGGCTGTACATATATCATTATATACAGGAGATCCCCAGGTTATAGCGGCTGTACATATATCATTATATACAGGAGATCCCCAGGTTATACCGGCTGTACATATATCATTATATACAGGAGATCCCCAGATTATACCGGCTGTACATATATCATTATATACAGGAGATCCCCAGGTTATACCGGCTGTACATATATCATTATATACAGGAGATCCCCAGGTTATACCGGCTGTACATATATCATTATATACAGGAGATCCCCAGATTATACCGGCTGTACATATATCATTATATACAGGAGATCCCCAGGTTATACCGGCTGTACATATATCATTATATACAGGAGATCCCCAGGTTATACCGGTTGTACATATATCATTATATACAGGAGATCCCCAGGTTATACCGGCTGTACATATATCATTATATACAGGAGATCCCCAGGTTATACCGGCTGTACATATATCATTATATACAGGAGATCCCCAGGTTATAACAGCTGTACATATATCATTATATACAGGAGATCCCCAGGTTATACCGGCTGTACATATATCATTATATACAGGAGATCCCCAGGTTATACCGGCTGTACATATATCATTATATACAGGAGATCCCCAGGTTATACCGGCTGTACATATATCATTATATACAGGAGATCCCCAGGTTATACCGGCTGTACATATATCATTATATACAGGGGATCCCCAGGTTATACCGGCTGTACATATATCATTATATACAGGAGATCCCCAGGTTATACCGGCTGTACATATATCATTATATACAGGGGATCCCCAGGTTATACCGGCTGCACATATATCATTATATACAGGAGATCCCCAGGTTATACAGACTGTACATATATCATTATATACAGGAGATCCCCAGGTTATACCAGCTGTACATATATCATTATATACAGGAGATCCCCAGGTTATAGCGGCTGTACATACAGGAGATCCCCAGGTTATACCGGCTGTACATATATCATTATATACAGGAGATCCCCAGGTTATAACAGCTGTACATATATCATTATATACAGGAGATCCCCAGGTTATACCGGCTGTACATATATCATTATATACAGGAGATCCCCAGGTTATACCAGCTGTACATATATCATTATATACAGGAGATCCCCAGGTTATACCGGCTGTACATATATCATTATATACAGGAGATCCCCAGGTTATACCGGCTGTACATATATCATTATATACAGGAGATCCCCAGGTTATACCGGCTGTACATATATCATTATATACAGGAGATCCCCAGGTTATAGCGGCTGTACATATATCATTATATACAGGAGATCCCCAGGTTATAGCGGCTGTACATATATCATTATATACAGGAGATCCCCAGGTTATACCAGCTGTACATATATCATTATATACAGGAGATCCCCAGGTTATACCAGCTGTACATATATCATTATATACAGGAGATCTCCAGGTTATACCGGCTGTACATATATCATTATATACAGGAGATCCCCAGGTTATACCGGCTGTACATATATCATTATATACAGGAGATCCCCAGGTTATACCGGCTGTACATATATCATTATATACAGGAGATCCCCAGGTTATACCGGCTGTACATATATCATTATATACAGGAGATCCCCAGGTTATACCGGCTGTACATATATCATTATATACAGGAGATCCCCAGGTTATACCGGCTGTACATATATCATTATATACAGGAGATCCCCAGGTTATACCGGCTGTACATATATCATTATATACAGGAGATCCCCAGGTTATACCGGCTGTACATATATCATTATATACAGGAGATCCCCAGGTTATACCGGCTGTACATATATCATTATATACAGGAGATCCCCAGGTTATACCAGCTGTACATATATCATTATATACAGGAGATCCCCAGGTTAATCCGGCTGTACATATATCATTATATACAGGAGATCCCCAGGTTATACCGGCTGTACATATATCATTATATACAGGCGATCCCCAGGTTATACCAGCTGTACATATATCATTATATACAGGAGATCCCCAGGTTATACCGGCTGTACATATATCATTATATACAGGAGATCCCCAGGTTATACCGGCTGTACATATATCATTATATACAGGAGACCCCCAGGTTATACCGGCTGTACATATATCATTATATACAGGAGATCCCCAGGTTATACCGGCTGTACATGTATCATTATATACAGGAGATCCCCAGGTTATACCGGCTGTACATATATCATTATATACAGGAGATCCCCAGGTTATACCGGCTGTACATGTATCATTATATACAGGAGATCCCCAGGTTATACCAGCTGTACATATATCATTATATACAGGAGATCCCCAGGTTATACCGGCTGTACATATACCATTATATACAGGAGATCCCCAGGTTATACCGGCTGTACATATATCATTATATACAGGAGATCTCCAGGTTATACCAGCTGTACATATATCATTATATACAGGAGATCCCCAGGTTATACCAGCTGTACATATATCACTATATACAGGAGATCCCCAGGTTATACCGGCTGTACATATATCATTATATACAGGAGATCCCCAGGTTATACCGGCTGTACATATATCATTATATACAGGAGATCCCCAGGTTATACCGGCTGTACATATATCATTATATACAGGAGATCCCCAGGTTATACCGGCTGTACATATATCATTATACACAGGAGATCCCCAGGTTATACCAGCTGTACATATATCATTATATACAGGAGATCCCCAGGTTATACCGGCTGTACATATATATTATATACAGGAGATCCCCAGGTTATACCGGCTATACATATATCATTATATACAGGAGATCCCCAGGTTATACCGGCTGTACATATATCATTATATACAGGAGATCCCCAGGTTATACCGGCTGTACATATATCATTATATACAGGAGATCCCCAGGTTATACCAGCTGTACATATATCATTACATACAGGAGATCCCCAGGTTATAACGGCTGTACATATATCATTATATACAGGAGATCCCCAGGTTATACCAGCTGTACATGTATCATTATATACAGGAGATCCCCAGGTTATACCGGCTGTACATATATCATTATATACAGGAGATCCCCAGGTTATACCGGCTGTACATATATCATTATATACAGGAGCGCCGCGCACCCGTGGGATATAACAAGCTGCGCACCCGTGGGATATAACGAGCTGCGCACCCGTGGGATATAACGAGCCGCCCACCCGTGGGATATAACGAGCCGCCCACCCGTGGGATATAACGAGCCGCGCACCTGTGTGATATAATGAGCCCTGCACCTGTGTGATATAATGAGCCCTGCACCTGTGTGATATAATGAGCCCTGCACCTGTGTGATATAATGAGCCCTGCACCTGTGTGATATAATGATCCCTGCACCTGTGTGATATAATGATCCCTGCACCTGTGTGATATAATGATCCCTGCACCTGTGTGACCATGGACACATCTCTATCCAATGGAAGTAACATAGAAGCTTCCTATAGAATGACAGCAAGCAGAGATCTAGAAAACCGCGAGGAGTTGATACAGAAAGTATACTGGAAAGTTGTGTAAATGTTCATTATTCTTACAATATCAATTCCTTGATGAAACGGAAACTGAACTTTTAATTCCATTTTGATAATAAAATATTCCCAGTGTAGTAATGCGGCCGCTGCTGGAGCGGATATAGTATTTTACATGATTGTTTGTGTATAATAATGTGCAAAGAAGGGGCAGTGCAGGGGTGCGGCGCCTCCTCACAGCTAGCAGGGTCACTAACTGGTGTCTATAGAGCAGAACCAGAACCACTGAGCGGCACCGGAGACCCGGGCTCACTGCTCATTACAGATCTGTTACAATGTATCAGTCACAGAATAACGTCCAGACTGATACACAGAGCCGCATGTTCAGCACCACGGACAGCAGAGCATGCTGGGAACTGCACACAGGAGAACATACATTACAGGGGGGAGAGATGTGTATGTGAGATATATATATTATATATACAGTATGTGGGTATATAGGTGTATGTGGGGTTGTATATGTGTGTATATACAGTATGTGGGTATATGGTATATAGGTGTATGTGGGGTTGTATATGTATATATATTATATACAGTAAGTGAGGTGTATGTGTTTGTATATGCTATATACAGTATGTATGTGTATGTGAGGTATATATATATATATATGTGTGTAAGTGAGGTGTATATATGCAAGGTGTATATATGTTACATACAGTATGTGGGGTATATGTGTATGTGGGGTGTATATGTGTGTATATATATTATATACAGTAAGTGAGGTATATATATATGCTATATACAGTATAAATGTGTACGTGAGGTATATATATATGTGATGTGTATATATATGTGAGGGATATACATTATGTGAGGTATATACAGTATGTGAGGTATATACAGTATGTGAGGTATATACAGTATGTGAGATATATGCTATATACAGTATATATGTGTATGTGAGGTAAATATATATATGTGTGTGTACGTGAGGTGCATATATGCAAGGTGTATATATGTTATATACAGTATGTGGGGTATATATATATGTGCTATATACAGTATGTGGGGTATATGTGTATGTGGGGTGTATATATATGTGTGTGTGTATATATATTATATACAGTAAGTGAGGTATATATGCTCAGTGAGGTATATATGCTATATACAGTATATATGTGTACGTGAGGTATATATGAGGTGTATACATGTGAGGTGTATACAGTATGTGAGGTATATACAGTTTGTGAGGTGTATACAGTATGTGAGGTGTATATATATATGTGAGGTGTATACAGTATGTGAGGTGTATATATATATGTGAGGTGTATATACAGTATGTGAGGTGTATATACAGTATGTGAGGTGTATATACAGTATGTGAGGTGTATATACATATGTGAGGTGTATATACATATGTGAGGTGTATATACATATGTGAGGTGTATATATATATATATGTGAGGTGTATATATATATATGTGAGGTGTATATACAGTATGTGAGGTGTATATATATATGTGAGGTGTATATATATATATGTGAGGTGTATATACAGTATGTGAGGTGTATATATATATGTGAGGTGTATATACAGTATGTGAGGTGTATATACAGTATGTGAGGTGTATATATATATGTGAGGTATATATACAGTATGTGAGGTGTATATATATATATGTGAGGTGTATATATATATATGTGAGGTGTATATATATATATGTGAGGTGTATATATATATATGTGAGGTGTATATACAGTATGTGAGGTGTATATATATATGTGAGGTGTATATACAGTATGTGAGGTGTATATACAGTATGTGAGGTGTATATATATATGTGAGGTATATATACAGTATGTGAGGTGTATATATATATATGTGAGGTGTATATATATATATATGTGAGGTGTATATACATATGTGAGGTGTATATACATATGTGAGGTGTATACAGTATGTGAGGTGTATATATATATATATATGTGAGGTGTATATACAGTATGTGAGGTGTATATATATATATATATATGTGAGGTGTATATATATATATATATATATATATATATATATATATATATATATGTGAGGTGTATATACAGTATGTGAGGTGTATACAGTATGTGAGGTGTATACAGTATGTGAGGTGTATATATATATGTGAGGTGTATATATATATGTGAGGTGTATATATATATATATGTGAGGTGTATATATATATATATATATATGTGAGGTGTATATAGTATGTGAGGTGTATACAGTATGTGAGGTGTATATATATATGTGAGGTGTATATATATATATATATATATATATATATATATATATATATGTGAGGTGTATATATATATATATGTGAGGTGTATACAGTATGTGAGGTGTATACAGTATGTGAGGTGTATATATATATGTGAGGTGTATATATATATGTGAGGTGTATATATATATGTGAGGTGTATACAGTATGTGAGGTGTATATATATATATATATATGTGAGGTGTATATATATATATGTGAGGTGTATATATATATATATATGTGAGGTGTATA
This sequence comes from Engystomops pustulosus, assembly GCF_040894005.1. Classification (NCBI taxonomy): domain Eukaryota; kingdom Metazoa; phylum Chordata; class Amphibia; order Anura; family Leptodactylidae; genus Engystomops; species Engystomops pustulosus. The sequence goes on along the minus strand of NC_092413.1, from coordinate 219,546,020 downwards.
CAGTATGTGAGGTGTATATATATATGTGAGGTGTATACAGTATGTGAGGTGTATACAGTATGTGAGGTGATATATATATATATATATGTGAGGTGTATATATATATATATATGTGAGGTGTATATATATATATATGTGAGGTGTATACAGTATGTGAGGTGTATACAGTATGTGAGGTGTATATATATATGTGAGGTGTATATATATATGTGAGGTGTATACAGTATGTGAGGTGTATATATATATATGTGAGGTGTATACAGTATGTGAGGTGTATATATATATATATATATATGTGAGGTGTATATACAGTATGTGAGGTGTATATATATATATGTGAGGTGTATATACAGTATGTGAGGTGTATATATATATATGTGAGGTGTATATACAGTATGTGAGGTGTATATATATATGTGAGGTGTATATACAGTATGTGAGGTGTATATATATATGTGAGGTGTATATATATATGTGAGGTGTATATATATATATATGTGAGGTGTATATACAGTATGTGAGGTGTATATATATATGTGAGGTGTATACAGTATGTGAGGTGTATATATATATATGTGAGGTGTATATACAGTATGTGAGGTGTATATATATATATGTGAGGTGTATATACAGTATTTGAGGTGTATATATATATGTGAGGTGTATATACAGTATGTGAGGTGTATATACAGTATGTGAGGTGTATATATATATGTGAGGTGTATATATATATATGTGAGGTGTATATATATATGTGAGGTGTATATAAATATGTGAGGTGTATACAGTATGTGAGGTATATACAGTATGTGAGGTGTATATACAGTATGTGAGGTGTATATATATATATGTGAGGTGTATACAGTATGTGAGGTGTATATATATATATATATATGTGAGGTGTATATACAGTATGTGAGGTGTATATACAGTATGTGAGGTGTATATATATGTGAGGTGTATATACAGTATGTGAGGTGTGTATATATATATGTGAGGTGTATATAAATATGTGAGGTGTATATAAATATGTGAGGTGTATACAGTATGTGAGGTATATACAGTATGTGAGGTGTATATATATATGTGAGGTGTATATACATATGTGAGGTATATACATATATGTGAGGTGTATATAAATATGTGAGGTGTATATATATATGTGAGGTGTATATACAGTATGTGAGGTGTATATACAGTATGTGAGGTGTATACAGTATGTGAGGTGTATATATATATGTGAGGTGTATATACATATGTGAGGTGTATATACATATGTAAGGTGTATATATATATGTGAGGTGTATATATATATGTGAGGTGTATATATATATATGTGAGGTGTATATACATATGTGAGGTGTATATACAGTATGTGAGGTGTATATATATATATGTGAGGTGTATATACAGTATGTGAGGTGTATATACAGTATGTGAGGTGTATATATATATGTGAGGTGTATATACAGTATGTGAGGTGTATATACAGTATGTGAGGTGTATATATATATGTGAGGTGTATATACAGTATGTGAGGTGTATATATATGTGAGGTGTATATACATATGTGAGGTGTATATATATATGTGAGGTGTATATATATATGTGAGGTGTATATACAGTATGTGAGGTGTATATATATATGTGAGGTGTATATACAGTATGTGAGGTGTATATACAGTATGTGAGGTGTATATATATATGTGAGGTGTATATACAGTATGTGAGGTGTATATACAGTATGTGAGGTGTATATATATATGTGAGGTGTATATACAGTATGTGAGGTGTATATATATGTGAGGTGTATATATATATGTGAGGTGTATATACAGTATGTGAGGTGTATATATATATGTGAGGTGTATATACAGTATGTGAGGTGTATATACAGTATGTGAGGTGTATATATATATGTGAGGTGTATATACAGTATGTGAGGTGTATATACAGTATGTGAGGTGTATATATATATGTGAGGTGTATATACAGTATGTGAGGTGTATATATATGTGAGGTGTATATACATATGTGAGGTGTATATATATATGTGAGGTGTATATATATATGTGAGGTGTATATATATATATGTGAGGTGTATATATATATGTGAGGTGTATATATATATATGTGAGGTGTATATATATATGTGAGGTGTATATATATATATGTGAGGTGTATATATATATGTGAGATGTATATATATATATGTGAGGTGTATATACATATGTGAGGTGTATATATATATGTGAGGTGTATATATATATATATATGAGGTGTATATACAGTATGTGAGGTGTATATACAGTATGTGAGGTGTATATACAGTATGTGAGGTGTATATATATATATGAGGTGTATATATATATATGTGAGGTGTATATACATATGTGAGGTGTATATATATATGTGAGGTGTATATATATATGTGAGGTGTATATATATATGTGAGGTGTATATACAGTATGTGAGGTGTATATATATATGTGAGGTGTATATACATATGTGAGGTGTATATACAGTATGTGAGGTGTATATATATATGTGAGGTGTATATATATATGTGAGGTGTATATACAGTATGTGAGGTGTATATACAGTATGTGAGGTGTATATATATATATATATATTATATATATATATGTGAGGTGTATATACAGTATGTGAGGTGTATATACAGTATGTGAGGTGTATATATATATATATATGTGAGGTGTATATATATATATATGTGAGGTGTATACAGTATGTGAGGTGTATACAGTATGTGAGGTGTATACAGTTTGTGAGGTGTATATATATATGTGAGGTGTATATACAGTATGTGAGGTGTATATATATATGTGAGGTGTATATACAGTATGTGAGGTGTATATATATATGTGAGGTGTATATACAGTATGTGAGGTGTATATATATGTGAGGTGTATATATATATGTGAGGTGTATACAGTATGTGAGGTGTATATATATATATATGTTAGGTGTATATATATATGTGAGGTGTATACAGTATGTGAGGTGTATATATATATATATATATATATGTGAGGTGTATATATATATGTGAGGTGTATATATATATGTGAGGTGTATATATATGTGAGGTGTATATATATATATATATGTGAGGTGTATATACAGTATGTGAGGTGTATATATATATATGTGAGGTGTATATACAGTATGTGAGGTGTATATACAGTATGTGAGGTGTATACAGTATGTGAGGTGTATACAGTATGTGAGGTGTATATACAGTATGTGAGGTGTATATATATGTGTGAGGTGTATATACAGTATGTGAGGTGTATATATATATATGAGGTGTATATACAGTATGTGAGGTGTATATATATATGTGAGGTGTATATACAGTATGTGAGGTGTATATATATATGTGAGGTGTATATGTATATATGTGAGGTGTATATACAGTATGTGAGGTGTATATATATATATGTTAGGTGTATATATATATATGTGAGGTGTATATATATATGTGAGGTGTATACAGTATGTGAGGTGTATATATATATATATATATGTGAGGTGTATATACAGTATGTGAGGTATATATATATATATGTGAGGTGTATATACAGTATGTGAGGTGTATATACAGTATGTGAGGTGTATATATATATGTGAGGTGTATATACAGTATGTGAGGTGTGTATATATATATGTGAGGTGTATATATATATGTGAGGTGTATATATATATGTGAGGTGTATATACAGTATGTGAGGTGTATATATATATGTGAGGTGTATATACAGTATGTGAGGTGTATATACAGATATGTGAGGTGTATATACAGTATGTGAGGTGTATATATATATGTGAGGTGTATATACAGTATGTGAGGTGTATATATATATGTGAGGTGTATATACAGTATGTGAGGTGTATATATATATGTGAGGTGTATATATATGTGAGGTGTATACAGTATGTGAGGTGTATATATATATATATATATGTGAGGTGTATATACATATGTGAGGTGTATATATATATGTGAGGTGTATATACAGTATGTGAGGTGTATATACAGTATGTGAGGTGTATATATATATATATTGAGGTGTATATACAGTATGTGAGGTGTATACATATATGTGAGGTGTATATATATATGTGAGGTGTATATACAGTATGTGAGGTGTATATACAGTATGTGAGGTGTATATACAGTATGTGAGGTGTATACAGTATGTGAGGTGTATATACAGTATGTGAGGTGTATATACAGTATGTGAGGTGTATATATATGTGTGAGGTGTATATACAGTATGTGAGGTGTATATATATATGTGAGGTGTATATACAGTATGTGAGGTGTATATATATATGTGAGGTGTATATATAGTATGTGAGGTGTATATACAGTATGTGAGGTGTATATACAGTATGTGAGGTGTATATATATATGTGAGGTGTATATACAGTATGTGAGGTGTATATATATATGTGAGGTGTATATACATATGTGAGGTGTATATACAGTATGTGAGGTGTATATATATGTGAGGTGTATATACAGTATGTGAGGTGTATATATATATGTGAGGTGTATATATAGTATGTGAGGTGTATATACAGTATGTGAGGTGTATATATATATATGTGAGGTGTATATACAGTATGTGAGGTGTATATACAGTATGTGAGGTGTATATACAGTATGTGAGGTGTATATATATATATGTGAGGTGTATATACAGTATGTGAGGTGTATATACAGTATGTGAGGTGTATATATATATGTGAGGTGTATATACAGTATGTGAGGTGTATATACAGTATGTGAGGTGTATATATATATGTGAGGTGTATATACAGTATGTGAGGTGTATATATATATGTGAGGTGTATATACAGTATGTGAGGTGTATATACAGTATGTGAGGTGTATATATATATGTGAGGTGTATATACAGTATGTGAGGTGTATATACAGTATGTGAGGTGTATATACATATGTGAGGTGTATATATATATGTGAGGTGTATATACAGTATGTGAGGTGTATATATATATGTGAGGTGTATATACAGTATGTGAGGTGTATATATATATGTGAGGTGTATATACAGTATGTGAGGTGTATATACATATGTGAGGTGTATATACAGTATGTGAGGTGTATATACATATGTGAGGTGTATATACAGTATGTGAGGTGTATATACAGTATGTGAGGTGTATATACAGTATGTGAGGTGTATATACAGTATGTGAGGTGTATATACAGTATGTGAGGTGTATATATATATGTGAGGTGTATATACAGTATGTGAGGTGTATATATATATGTGAGGTGTATATACAGTATGTGAGGTGTATATACAGTATGTGATGTGTATATATATATGTGAGGTGTATATACAGTATGTGAGGTGTATATATATATGTGAGGTGTATATACAGTATGTGAGGTGTATATATATATGTGAGGTGTATATACTATATGTGAGGTGTATATACATATATGTGAGGTGTATATACAGTATGTGAGGTGTATATATATATAATGATATATATATTGTATATATATATAGTATGTGAGGTGTATATATATATGTGAGGTGTATATACAGTATGTGAGGTGTATATATATATGTGAGGTGTATATACATATGTGAGGTGTATATACAGTATGTGAGGTGTATATACAGTATGTGAGGTGTATATATATTATATGTGAGGTGTATATACAGTATGTGAGGTGTATATACAGTATGTGAGGTGTATATATATATGTATATGTATATATATATATATATGTGTGTGTGTGATAACAGTATGTGAGGTGTATATATATATGTGAGGTGTATATATATTTATGTGAGGTGTATATATATATGTGAGGTGTATATACAGTATGTGAGGTGTATATATATATATATATGTGAGGTGTATATACAGTATGTGAGGTGTATATACAGTATGTGAGGTGTATATATATATGTGAGGTGTATATATATATATGTGAGGTGTATATATATATGTGAGGTGTATATACATATGTGAGGTGTATATACAGTATGTGAGGTGTATATTATATATATATATGTGAGGTGTATATACAGTATGTGAGGTATATATACAGTATGTGAGGTGTATATATATATGTGAGGTGTATATATATATATGTGAGGTGTATATACATATGTGAGGTGTATATACAGTATGTGAGGTGTATATACATTATGTGAGGTGTATATACAGTATGTGAGTGTATATATATATGTGAGGTGTATATACAGTATGTGAGGTGTATATATATATGTGAGGTGTATATACAGTATGTGAGGTGTATATACAGTATGTGAGGTGTATATATATATATGTGAGGTGTATATATATATGTGAGGTGTATATATACAGTATGTGAGGTGTATATATATATATGTGAGGTGTATATACAGTATGTGAGGTGTATATATATATGTGAGGTGTATATATATATATATGTGAGGTGTATATACATTATGGAGGTGTATATATATATGTGAGGTGTATATACAGTATGTGAGGTGTATATACAGTATGTGAGGTGTATATATATATGTGAGGTGTATATACAGTATGTGAGGTGTATATACAGTATGTGAGGTGTATATACAGTATGTGAGGTGTATATAATATATGTGAGGTGTATATATATATGTGAGGTGTATATACAGTATGTGAGGTGTATATACAGTATGTGAGGTGTATATACATATGTGAGGTGTATATATATATATATGAGATGTATATATATGTGAGGTGTATATACAGTATGTGAGGTGTATATATATATGTGAGGTGTATATACAGTATGTGAGGTGTATATACAGTATGTGAGGTGTATATATATATATGTGAGGTGTATATATCAGTATGTGAGGTGTATATATATGTGAGGTGTATATATATGTGAGGTGTATATACAGTATGTGAGGTGTATATATATATGTGAGGTGTATATATATATGTGAGGTGTATATACATATGTGAGGTATATATATATATATGTGAGGTGTATATACAGTATGTGAGGTGTATATACATATGGAGGTGTATATACAGTATGTGAGGTGTATATATATATATATGGAGGTGTATATATATATATATGTGAGGTGTATATACAGTATGTGAGGTGTATATATATATGTGAGGTGTATATACAGTATGTGAGGTGTATATACAGTATGTGAGGTGTATATACAGTATGTGAGGTGTATATATATATATGTGAGGTGTATATACAGTATGTGAGGTGTATATACAGATGTGAGGTGTATATACAGTATGTGAGGTGTATATACAGTATGTGAGGTGTATATACAGTATGTGAGGTGTATATATATATGTGAGGTGTATATATGTGAGGTGTATATATATATGTGAGGTGTATATACAGTATGTGAGGTGTATATATATATGTGAGGTGTATATATATATGTGAGGTGTATATACAGTATGTGAGGTGTATATACATATGTGAGGTGTATATACAGGTAATGTGAGGTGTATATACAGTATGTGAGGTGTATATATATATGTGAGGTGTATATATATATGTGAGGTGTATATATATATGTGAGGTGTATATATATATGTGAGGTGTATATACAGTATGTGAGGTGTATATATGTATGTGAGGTGTATATATATATGTGAGGTGTATATATATATGTGAGGTGTATATATAATATATGTGAGGTGTATATACAGTATGTGAGGTGTATATATATATGTGAGGTGTATATACAGTATGTGAGGTGTATATATATATGTGAGGTGTATATATATATGTGAGGTGTATATATATATGTGAGGTGTATATACAGTATGTGAGGTGTATATATATATGTGAGGTGTATATACAGTATGTGAGGTGTATATATATATGTGAGGTGTATATACAGTATGTGAGGTGTATATATATATATGTGAGGTGTATATACAGTATGTATATATGTGAAGGTGTATATACAGTATGTGAGGTGTATATATATATGTGAGGTGTATATACAGTATGTGAGGTGTATACAGTATGTGAGGTGTATATATATTTAAATGTGAGGTGTATATACAGTATGTGAGGTGTATATATATATGTGAGGTGTATATATATATGTGAGGTGTATATACAGTATGTGAGGTGTATATACAGTATGTGAGGTGTATATACAGTATGTGAGGTGTATATATATAATATGTGAGGTGTATATACAGTATGTGAGGTGTATATACAGTATGTGAGGTGTATATACATATGTGAGGTGTATATATATGTGAGGTGTATATACAGTATGTGAGGTGTATATACAGTATGTGAGGTGTATATACATATGTGAGGTGTATATACATATGTGAGGTGTATATACAGTATGTGAGGTGTATATATATATATGTGAGTGTATATACAGTATGTGAGGTGTATATATATATGTGAGGTGTATATACAGTATGTGAGGTGTATATACAGTATGTGAGGTGTAATATATATATAGTGAGGTGTATATACAGTATGTGAGGTGTATATACAGTATGTGAGGTGTATATACAGTATGTGAGGTGTATATATATATGTGAGGTGTATATATAGTTATGTGAGGTGTATATATATATGTGAGGTGTATATATATATGTGAGGTGTATATACAGTTATGTGAGGTGTATATACATATGTGAGGTGTATATATATATATATGAGGTGTATATACAGTATGTGAGGTGTATATATATATGTGAGGTGTATATACAGTATGTAAGGTGTATATACAGTATGTGAGGTGTATATATATATGTGAGGTGTATATACAGTATGTGAGGTGTATATATAATATGTGATGTGTATATACAGTATGTGAGGTGTATATAATTGTGTGTATATACTATGTAGTGTATATATATGTGAGGTGTATATATATATGTGAGGTGTATATATATATGTGAGGTGTATATACAGTATGTGAGGTGTATATACAGTATGTGAGGTGTATATACAGTATGTGAGGTGTATATACAGTATGTGAGGTGGTATATATATATGTGAGGTGTATATATATATATGTGAGGTGTATATACAGTATGTGAGGTGTATATATATATGTGAGTGTATATACAGTATGTGAGGTGTATATACATATGTGAGGTGTATATATATGTGAGGTGTATATATATATGTGAGGTGTATATACATATGTGAGTGTATATATATGTGAGGTGTATATACAGTATGTGAGGTGTATATACAGTATGTGAGTGTATACATATGTGAGGTGTATATACAGTATGTGAGGTGTATATATATGTGAGGTGTATATACATATGTGAGGTGTATATACAGTATGTGAGGTGTATATACAGTATGTGAGGTGTATATACATATTGTGAGGTGTATATACAGTATGTGAGGTGTATATATATATGTGAGGTGTAATACAGTATGTGAGGTGTATATATATATATGTGAGGTGTATATACAGTATGTGAGGTGTATATATATGTGAGTGTATTATATATGTGAGGTGTATATATATATGTGAGGTGTATATACATATGTGAGGTGTATATATATATATTGAGGTGTATATACAGTATGTGAGGTGTATATATATATGTGATGTGTATATACAGTATGTGATGTGTAATATACATATGTGATGTGTATATACAGTATGTGATGTGTATATACATATGTGAGGTGTATATACATATGTGAGGTGTAATACAGTTATGTGAGTGTAGGTATACAGTATGTGAGGTGT